>NC_062531.1:25532456-25554956 GCF_022655615.1 Tachysurus fulvidraco | reverse complement strand
GGTTAAGGCTCTGGGTTGTTGATTGGAATGTCAGAGTTCGAGCCCCAGCACTGTCAAGCTGCGACTAGTGGGCAAGACCCTTAACCCTTCCTGCTCCAGGGTGCTGTATCATAGCTGCCCCTGTGTGATGACCCAAACCTCCTCAGATGGGCTATGCAAAGAAAAGTACACCACTGTGCTGTAATGTATATGTGGCAATAATAAAGTCTAAAACAAACCACGTTAAGATGTGGAATCAAATCACGCCTTTCAAGCCGATTCACTTTCACAAAAAGTTTGTGCACCCCACACCATCACACCCACTGAACATCTAGTTCCAGATTTCTTCACGTTTGCTCCTTTGCTGTTATAAACTTCTCTCCTCAGAAGACTTTCTCACTCTACATTTCAGAGCGTGAATTTATTTGGCAGGGATTTGGACTTATTTACAGATGTCAGGACCTTCAGAAGGCTCCAGTTCCACTTCATCCCAAAACTATTGAGTCAGAATCAGAGCTGCGTACAGGATGCTCAAGCTCTTCACTCGTACCTTCGCCTCCACATCTCGTCTTCAAGGAGCTCGTTTGTGCATCGTCATGCTGGAACAGTGTTTTAGTTGTGAAACCACAGCGTGCAAAGACATCCTGTAATTCAACTCTGTGCTTCCTCTTTGCGGTAACAGATCGGTGAAGTAATGAATATGTGTGTGTGTGTGTGTTTGTGTGTGTGTGTGTGTGTGTGTGTGTGTGTGTGTGTGTGTGTGTGTTGGTCAGCATCACACACATTTACTCTTAAGCTAGAGTTTCTGTATCTAATTCGAAAGCCAGACCTTTTTTTTATTATTTAAATAAATAAACAAACAGTGCTTTCATTTCCAGCTTGAATCGTAAATTTAAATCTCTGCATTCCTTTCCTTTTTATTCAGATACAAGTGTGTGGGACAAGAAAACGTTTCATTAGAAAGAATGTTAGGATATTCAGCCGATTGAAGCGATGCCAGAAAATAAATGAAACACATTCACACGCACTCAGAAATTCCAGACATTTTATAAGCGTTAATGTTTCACTGTCTGTTTCCGAGCTTAATGCAACATCCCTTAGTTCATCACTAATAAACCTGGAACAGTAAACGACACTTGTTACTGATTGTCTTTGTTATCTGTGATATTTGGTGGTTGCTGAAAATAAAGGAAAGAGTAAATGAGGTTAAAAAAGAAAAAAAAACGTTGTCTGTTCTTACTTATGAACGTTTAAATGTGTCTGATATTAAGCACGCATAAGCATCAGAAGATCTTATTGCAGTCCTGGACCGAACGCACTACACGCTACACACTGAAGCTATGATCTGTGTACTCCAGTGTCTAGAGCATGAACATTAGAAAGTCATATCGTCTCAGGAAGTAGAACAGGAAGTAGAACAGGAAGTAGAACAGGAAGTAGAAGCTGTTTCCCAAAGTTTGATGGAGGATGACTATGTTAAATGGCCTGTAATCCTTTGAAGCAGTGCACTGGTGATACCAACTCATGCGACATTTTCATTCAGTTTACTTTTTCAAACTTATGATTTTGTGTCTGTGAGTCTGATCTAAAGTGAGTCTAATCTAAAACGAGTCTGATCTAAAGTGAGTCTGATCTAAAGTGAGTCTGATCTAAAATGAGTCTGATCTAAAGTGAGTCTGATCTAAAATGAGTCTGATCTAAAGTGAGTCTGAACTAAAATGAGTCTGAACTAAAACGAGTCTGATCTAAAACGAGTCTGATCTAAAACGAATCTGATCTAAAACGAGTCTGATCTAAAATGAGTCTGAACTAAAAGGAGTCTGAACTAAAAGGAGTCTGATCTAAAACCAGTCTGAACTAAAACCAGTCTGATCTAAAGTGAGTCTGATCTAAAACGAGTCTGATCTAAAACGAGTCTGATATAAAACGAGTCTGATCTAAAACGAGTCTGATCTAAAATAAATCAGACGTGTGTTTGTCCCTCTGTTGATGATCTTACACTGTATTTTAGTGATGAAGAGAAACCTGAGCTGCTTTTTAGATGAACAAACACTGGGAGCTTCTCAGAGAGCAGAAACGGCTTTGAGATCAACATTTACTCTGAAGGTACAAACATCTGTGTGGGGAAAAAAGGACAGTGTTTGTTTTCTGGATCTTTTTTATGAATCTATCACCAATAGTGATGAAACTCTACAAATTCTAAAAGTCCATGTGTGTCTACATTCATATGAGCTTCATATTAACACCACTGTAGAGTGAGACGTGAGGAAGACGTTCATCATCATCATCATCATCATCATCATCTCAGACACAAGACAAATAGGAGGAAAGTTAAGAACCATGACACGATAAAGCATTAATTTTAACGAAGTGGTGAAGACCCAGAGCCACACAAGCAACATGTACAATCCCATGATAACGGACATGATCTCATGACTTCTGTCCATTCCTCTGTATAAACTGATGAGTTTTGATTTTAATTAATTGCATATCCATGATGCCGGGATTCAAACTCACAACCTTCCAAGCTGGTTGTTTTTCACTGCTAGAGATTCATTCTTTCATTCATTCATTCATTCATTTATTTTCTACCGCTTATCCGAACTACCTCGGGTCACGGGGAGCCTGTGCCTATCTCAGGTGTCATCGGGCATCGAGGCAGGATACACCCGGGACGGAGTGCCAACACATCACTGGGCACACACACACTCTCATTCACTCACACACACACACACACTACGGACAATTTTCCAGAGATGACAATCAACCTACCATGCATGTCTTTGGACCGGGGGAGGAAACCGGAGTACCCGGAGGAAACCCCCGAGCCACGGGGAGAACATGCAAACTCCACACACACGAGGCGGAGGTGGGAATCGAACCCCCGACCCTGGAGGTATGAGGCAAAAGTGCATAACCGCTAAGACACTGTGCCCCCCGTCTGCTAGAGATTAACACCTTAAATAAAAAAAATTAAAAAACAATTTGTACTGTACGACTTCTCTAGCTGGTATGTGGTCTGATGCACTTTGTTATCAATTATAAAGACTTAATATCAAAACGCCTGATGGTTATAACAAGATCCAGCTCAATTTATTTGTATAACGCTTTTAACAATTCACATTTTCAATTCACAAAGCAGCTTTACAGAAGTATAAAAACTTCTTAAAATAATACAAATTAGAATAAGAATAAAAACAACAAAAAAAATGATCAATACCTGCATTTAAAGTTAAAAAATTCATTGACAAATAAATTCATTTAAATTCAAAATAATCTCTAACATCTATCGCTAGCTAGCAAGCCGGCGGTCCCGGAGGTCCCGGAGGTCATGAGGAAGAAACCAAAAAAATTTTAATTCAGTGTTAAATATAATGTGTTCCTTGTTCCACCCACATTCCATAAAATCCTGTTATGAATGCAGCTTGATTAAGAGATACTGTGGGATTTGGTCCTGAGGTATATTTTTAGGATTAGCTGTTGGCTGCCACCTGCACATGTCTCCATTTGTTTAGTTTGAACTTGCAAGAAAAGCAAGAATGTGCAAAATTACCCAAAAGGCATTTTCCTGTGGGCAAGAATGCATATTTGTTGTGAAGGAGGCAGAACTCATAGCATTCATCATTCACGCAGAGCTGTAGATCTGTTTCGTCGATTAAATTCCTTTCTATTTTAACAAAAGGAAAGATATAGTACAAAGAGAATGTTATCTTGTAACACTAGTTAGTTTATGGAAAGCGAAGGGGGCGTGGCCTGAAGGATCGCCGATCGAATCGTAGGTTTCGATGCTTTTTCTGTATCCGGGCTTTAAATGTTCATTAATACTTTATAGTGGAGTTTTTTTTTTTTTTTTTTTTCAATTTTTAACTCCATCTAAATCTGATCCTGACTTCGTTATTGTTTGGCAGGAATTCAATCAAGGCTTGTCTTGAGCTGCACACACCTTCCGTTTGTTTAGTTTTAACTTGCACAAAAATCAAGAAGAAGAAGAAACCTGAGAGGAATGTGGAGAAATTCACACCATCTAGACATAGACAAGTGTTCGAATTAGCATGTGTGTTAGGAGAGATCTGGAGCCCCGTCTGTGTTTTACTGCTTTGTTTCTAACGCTAGTTTAGCCGATTTCAGATGGTCGGACAACAGAGCGCTGCTGAAAACATCTCCTCTACTCCTTCACTCCGCAAAGTTAAACACAGAGAGAATGTAGATATGGCGGAGTTCCATCCCACGATCCCATCTGGAAACTGTGACCACAGCAAAACCTGCAATTTATACTTTCCCTCATTTCTCTACATCTTTAAGCTCATTTTTTTCAAACCCACCAATCACTTGTTCAGACGATCTCGACCCAACTGACCGACCGGAAGTGCAGTGCATGATGGAAAGTGTTGTGGAGATGAAGAGCTCTGTGTTTGAGCACATGATGGACTTTACAATTGTAAAGTTACTATTTATCTCTAATGATCGAACCTGAGGTGACGGTGACGAGGATAAACTCTTGAGAGGAACCTGAGGTAAACTCTTGAGAGGAACCTGAGGTAAACTCTTGAGAGGAACCTGAGGTAAACTCTTGAGAGGAACCTGAGGTAAACTCTTGAGAGGAATCTGAGGTAAACTCTTGAGAGGAGCCTCAGGTAAACTCTTGAGAGGAACCTGAGGTAAACTCTTAAGAGGAACCTGAGGTAAACTCTTGAGAGGAACCTGAGGTAAACTCTTGAGAGGAGCCTCAGGTAAACTATTCAGAGGAACCTGAGGTAAACTATTGAGAGGAACCTGAGGTAAACTCTTGAGAAGAGCCTCAGGTAAACTATTCAGAGGAACCTGAGGTAAACTCTTGAGAGGAACCTGAGGTAAACTCTTGAGAAGAACCAGACTCAGAAGAGAACCTCATCCTCATCTGGGTGATAATCATTTACTGTGACAGACTGTCCTGCAGCTCCGATCCGATATGACGACGTATACAACTGATATTGTGATGAGTCAGCTGAGGTGGAAGGAAGGAAGGAGGCCGGAGCTTTCACTGAATCATGCAGTGGAGAATTGAACGGATGTCGTAACTTCCTTGTCTCTGGATATTAAGTGTGTCAATTTCATGGTCTATTAATCTCCCACAGACCTACAGCAGTGTAAAGACACTCAGATGTTTTTAATAGACGGTAAACGCTGAACACTTTACAGACTTCCTGTCAGTCCAGACAGATAAAAACACAGCGATCCGCACTGTAGTGGGATGTAATACTGTACAGATGGAGAGCGAGTCAGCTAATCAGCTAATCAGCTAATCAGCTAATCGGCTAGTCAGCTAATCAGTTAGTCAGCTAATCGGCTAGTCAGCTAATCAGTTAGTCAGCTAATAGGCTAGTCTGCTAATCAGTTAGTAAAGTACACAAGTCTATTGGTCTCGTGAACATCACTATAGTGCATCGTGTTTTGATTATCGAAAAACTCTGCAGGACGTCGGACGATGTTTTGTAAAGGAATAAACTACACTGCGTCAACGTGACGTACGCGACTGCTGTGGAGGGTCACGTGTGGAACCTCAGTGTGGTTTCTGTTTGGTTTTCATGGGGTTTCAGCTGCATGTCATCTCCAGGACAAGCTAAAGGACCATCCTCATAGATATGTCCTCATACAGATATTGGCTGTATCTATCTATCTATCTATCTATCTATCTATCTATCTATCTATCTATCTATCTATCTATCTATCTATCTATCTATCTATCTATCTTTATCTAGCCGCCTATCTATCTATCTATCTATCTATCTATCTATCTATCTATCTATCTATCTATCTATCTATCTATCTATCTATCTATCTATCTATCTATATCTAGCCGCCGATCTATCTATCTATCTATCTATCTATCTATCTATCTATCTATCTATCTATCTATCTATCTGTCTGTCTATCTATCTATATATCTTTATCTAGCCATCTTTTTACCAGAGTCAGTTACGCTCAACGTGGTGTTAATATTTTACTCCAAGTGATATTTGACTCCATGTTGTGTTTTTCCAAATGAACAGTTACACAGTTCTGAGCTACTTGAAATTGACTCTGCTACTGTTTAACTCTATTCAGAGGTACTTTGACTTCACTCTGCAACAATCCATACCCCCCCCACCCCCGAGTTTTTTATCATCAATTCTAAGTGACCTATAAAGAATTTTACTCTATTCAAAGTTATTCTTCTGATTTGCACCATTCATGTTTACCCATTAAAAGGACATAAAATCAAAAAACTTGCTTTTCAGTCTTAAAAGAAAAATGAACAAACTATATTCTCATGTCTCACAAATTTTATTTTTCAAGCTTATTTTGAAAAAATAACGATAATGAAAACAATGATTCCGATATGACAAACAGGACGAATTACGTGTAACTATATGGTACAATAAATGTCATAAGGCATCAGAATGTCAAACAGTTTGTGGTGCAAAATATCTTAAACATCTAAAACACATGTTGCTTCTACGGTATGTGCAACTTAGTAAGCATGAATACGTTCAACTAAACAAACGGTTTTCAGTGCAGACATGTTCATCTTTGGGGGGGGGGGCGCAATGGCTTAATGGTTAGCACGTTCGCCTCACACCTTCAGGGTTGGGGGGGTTCGATTCCCACCTCCGCCTTGTGTGTGTGGAGTTTGCATGTTCTCCCCGTGCCTCGGGGGTTTCCTCCGGGTACTCCGGTTTCCTCCCCCGGTCCAAAGACATGCATGGTAGGTTGATTGGCATCTCTGGAAAATTGTCCGTAGTGTGTGTGTGTGTGTGTGTGTGTGAGTGAATGAGAGTGTGTGTGTGCCCTGTGATGGGTTGGCACTCCGTCCAGGGTGTATCCTGCCTCGATACCCGATGACACCTGAGATAGGCACAGGCTCCCCGTGACCCGAGACGTTCGGATAAGCGGTAGTGAATGAGTGAGTGAGTGAGTGAGTGAGTGAGTGAGTGAGTGAGTGAGTGAGTGAGTGAGTGAGTGTCCATCTTGGACATCATTATTCTGGATTACATGAAATACAGACATGTCATTTTGAACCTGAACACAAACTGCTAACCCTGACCGATATATATTTCCACAGTACTCGACCCATTTCACATATAGGACCTTAGTCGACATGGGCACAATAAGCTTCTCAGCCATCTCAGTGCCAACTTCCATTTTATTCAAGGAGACCATTTTCCCAGGATCTAATTTCATGTCATTGGGTTCAAATTGCCATTTGGCACTGTTGTTTCTTTGCTAATGTTTTCCTTATGTTTTTAAAGCTTTTAACACATGCGCCAGCAAAAACAACTTATCAGGGAACAAATGCTTAAACAAACTGTGGTGGTCTACAATCGGGTGTTTCAAATAAATGGTAATACCAGTGGATATAACCGCAGGAAACACTATAGTGACTATCTGAAGCAATAAAATGAACAAATACCAGTGCTGATCATTAGGACACACAATATCTCCAAATATAATGGGCAGATAACGCAGTAAACGCCAGCTCTGAGTGGCATTTACGCCCAAGTCATTGGAACCCTCTCTTAATTCTACACCAGGAGGTTTGTTGTTTTGTTCCATAAAGCCATAGTTAAAACTCTGAATTCTTCTGTGTACTTCTGCTGATGTGGTGTAATTGCCAAACAGATACCGAATGAGTAATTTCATCTCATATTGTGCAAACCTCTCTAATATATCATGCATAATAATCGACTGAAAAATTTGCAGTGGTGTGAAAATATTGCAAAGAACTTAAAAGGCAAGATTTTTTTTACTCCCATGGAATGGACACACCAAGGTTGTCACCGGTAACTTGAACAATGGTTCCATAAACTGTATGATCAGATAAAGGAATCCGAATTCCGTTGGTTTCCGGTGTTGAAATATCCTGGATGAGCGGCTGTGGTATTTTATCAAACCCATATGTTTTGATATGTTGTGCATGAAATAAAATGACTAAACGGATATTTAGTAAACCGGAGTTGTATTTTGGGGAAATATTTCTACGGGTAAAATAGATAGATCCTAACTTCTATATTCCTCGTTTTGATTCAAGGGGGTTTACGCATTCAAATTCATCAAAAAAAAAAAAAAAAAAGTTGGATCTGAACTGCATGCCTTTGTTTTGAGAAAAGTTCATGATCCTTAAAGAGCTCTCTGTCGTGTATGTCATAAAGTCTCTCGCCATCTTATAAATGGATTGTAATGTCCCTAGAATTGGTATATATACATATTTATCCCGAACAATGGTTTGGGCAAAAGTTCCAGTTGTTCTGTTATACAGTACTTTGTAGAAAATCTTGTTCCAAGAACATATTCAACAGGATCTACTTTTCCCCATTTTCACTGAAAAGTACTGTACTGCATTCTCTTGCTCTCAGTGTTCATTGCCATAAAAGGATTTAGCATTTTATCAAAACACCCAGCAATATTTTTTATAGGCTCCTCTAAAGATCTCCTCTCGAGTTTCACTATGAATGTCTCCATTCAGTTCTTCTAAAGCACTAACAACATACAGTAGTTAATAGCTGTCTCTGCGACACCAGGGTCTTTAAGTTCAGCTACCACTGTTGCCTTAGCGGTTAGCACGTTCGCCTCACAAACCGCCAGGGTCGGGGATCGATTAGCGCCTCCGCCTTCTGCCTTAAGATTCCCGGTTCTGATTCCGATTCCATAATAAAAGAACTGTGGAAAAATAATGCACGAGACTTAAACAAATTCCGTTTGTTTATTACACTCCACAGTTTATTAATCTCTCTTTAAATATTTTAAACAGAGCATTTCGATTTAAATCGAAATAAAACCAACATCGAAATTTAACCTCCAGAAATTACAACGTCGCAAAACAGCAATTTTTTTCTGAAGAAAAATGAACATGTCTGCTTTCTCTGGGAGAAGACGAGACCTTTCCTGGCTTATTGTATGTCCAGCTGTGGAGAAAACCTTCTCAGAGGGTGTAGATTTGCTTAATTGTTGTATTGTAGCTTTGGAAATGATTCGACACTTTAGACTTTTTTTTTTAGACATGTTTAACACAAAGCGAACCTCAGCACAGCAGCAGTGACTGATTTTTGTGGTAAACTGCGTTAATTTGGTTGCGTGATGTAAACAGTGTAAACAATTAATATTCCTGGCTATTTAATGAATATAGGTAAGACACGGCTATTTAAAGTGACCGCTCCCAGCGCTTTGCCCGTCAAAACAGAACAGTTCTCGGTTCCCGCACGCAACCCTAGTCTTTTGCGGCCTTGACTTCAGAATCAGAATTGACGACATGTCGCTGTCCCGACCTGGAGACATGGAAAACAAAGTGATTTCTTTTCTAGGCCTGTAAGTTTGGTTTTTAGCTAGAAGTTTAGTGTTTAACATACAGTATCATCCTACTCAGTTTCACTTGACTTAACATTACAGGAAGATGAGCCTGTATAAATAAATTTAACTAGTATTACCAGTATTGACTAATATTATGAACGGTCTTGACTACAGATATACGATGTCATACAGTTAAGACATAAACCGTGCTTTTGTTATTCAGACCTCCAAGTGAAAACAGGCTCAGGCTCTCCGTGACCCGAGAAGTTCGGATAAGCGGTAGAAAATGAACGAAGGAGGGGATGAAACGATATTGAGCAAAGACTAGAAAATAACAACTGGCAATTGTATGTAGTTCGAAATATCTTTAATATTGAAGTAATTCTATATAGATGTAATTCAGAGACAAGATTGGTGATCCTTACTCGAGCAAGATGTTCCTCTGCTCGATTTTTTTTTAGGAGGACTTCTAATCAAAGTCGCCGTGTCGTCAGACTCTGACGCGCCTTCGGTATCTCCTACTGAGCTTAAGCTTAAAGGATCTTCAGTATAAACCACACCTATAGTCTGATGAACTGTTCATACTATTTTTATATCATGTTATAGAGATAGTGAGAATTAGTACAATAAACACATCAGTCTATGCAAAAATAAAAGGGTGAATATTGCTGAAAATAAACACACAAATCAGAACGTTCAAATGCTTCCTCATCATCTTCTGGCTTTGAGTCATCGGTGACTTTCACATCCTTTGTAGGAAGATCAAATTTCTTGCCAACTGAAGGATGACAAAGCATTGTGCAAACGAACAAAAACCAGCAATGACAGGAAGTTAGAGTTATTTTTATACCCCATAAGATACAGCCATAAACTTATCTATCTATCTATCTATCTATCTATCTATCTATCTATCTATCTATCTATCTATCTATCTATCTATCTATCTATCTTTATCTAGCCGCCTATCTATCTATCTATCTATCTATCTATCTATCTATCTATCTATCTATCTATCTATCTATCTATCTATCTATCTATCTATCTATCTATCTAAGAGTACAGAAACTAGCTGAAGTAAGCCAGTGAAGTAACAGTGCAGTCATGCAGTCATGAGGTCTGTACACTAAATGAAATAATGATACACTTTCAACAGTGTAAAAATAGCATCACACACACACACACACACACACACACACACACACACACACACACACACACACACACACACACACACACACACACACACACACACATTTTGAGACTCATTTCTGTTGGGTAAATAGAGAAGTGAGTGTACATGGCCTGAGGGAATACAATGTGAGACAGAAATTAAATTACAGCGCTTTTATTACAGTTTTTCTCGATTGCTAAAACACTAAACCCCATATTGTCTGAATCAAATGTTCAGTGAACTAAACCAATTTGTCAAATCAGACCCTCTTTTGGCAAAACTCTAAACACATTCTCATTCACTAAAGACATTTTGCACTGTGATGCACTTGTGCTGCAAATTGGTAAACACACGCGTCACGCGGTAAACACGACTACAACACGGTCATCATCTGTACAACACAATGACTCAAAATTCAACACACTTGTTTCTAATGATGTGATTACAGTTTTTTACGATTGTCTACACACTAAAATTAAAATTTCCACACAATTAGCAAAATTTTACTCCGATGAGCAAAACACCTCCACAGATTTGCACAACATTACACACAATGTCTGCTTCACCCTTTTTGCAAAACATTACACACAGCGATTTATAAAACTCTACACACATTTTCAAACCTTAGACACAGATAAGGATTGTGCGGTTACTTCCTTGTAATTACAAAGCACGGGATTGCCAATTACCACACTAATGAACGAACTTTATAAACACATCTACCAGGTGTGGAAGCACACGTGCTAATTTGAAAACGCAGCACTCAGGTATGCTATACAGTTTTTTTTTTGGATTGCTTACACACTAAAATTAACAGTAGTACACTATTAGCAAAACCTTACACTCAAGAGGCAAAACATCAGCCCATATTTGCACAACTATAAGCACATTGTCAACCTCACACTTGTTCCAAAACTCTACACACAGTGATTTGCAAAACACTAAACACACTTAACATACATTACACACAAAAATCTATCATGAAGTCACTTCCTTGCAATACCAAAGCACTGACTGTCAAATTACTGCACCGTCCAACCAATCGGGTCAACACAGTCATCAGGTGTGCAAACACTTGTTTGCTTAATTGTAGACACACCGATCAGGTGTATAAGCACTATAATATATGTTTACCTTCTGCTCTGTGTTTATGTTCTGTAAAGCTACTTTGAGATCATTTCTATTGTAAAAAGCGCTATACAAATAAACTTGAATTGAATTGAACTTGAATTGAATATAAAAAGCAGCAGGTGAGTTCATCGGTCTTCAAGCACAATGTAAAGAGTCAGAGAAAGAGTAAGACGAGGAGGAGAACGAGGAGAAGGAGAAGGAGCAGGAGGAAGGGGAGGAAGAGGAATCAACAGAGGAGGAATCAACAGAGGAAGAGGAAGAGATGGAGGCCATGCTGGAGGTAGAGGTAGTGGTAGAGGAAGAGGAAGAGGAAGAGGAAGACAAGAAGATGTCCGAATCTGACAAATGAGATCCGCGCAACACTGGTTGACCACGTTGACTGCGAGTACAGCCAAATCTAAGCAGATACACAGTGGCAAGTGTGATAACATTTCGACTGGAAAATAGGTACAGTGTATTGTAAAAATATCATCATATCAACATCATATCTACACTGAACTACACAATTTTGCATGACACTGTTCTTCAGAGAGTTTTACGAATGGATGGAGAGGAGATCCTGCATGAGTTCATATACGTAGATGAGGCTGGGTTCAACCTGACGAGAACACGAAGGAGGGGAAGAAACATCATTGACCTCAGGGCTATAGTCAATGTCCCAGGGCAACATGGGGGTAATATAACACTCTGTGCAGACAAGACACAGAATGGGGTCCTCCACCGCCATGCCCATATGGGCCTTTACAACACAGCACTCACACTTACATTCTTGGACCAATTGCACAAGATAACAGCAGCAATTCAAATCGATCATATGCAATATATTGTTGTTTGGGACAATGTGTCTTTCCACCGCTCTGCTCTGGTTCCGAACTGGTTTCAGCAACATCCACATTTCACCATCCTATATCTTCCACCATACTCTCTATTCCTCAACCCTATAGAAGAGTTTTTCTCAGCATGGCGGTGGAAGGTATATGATCTCCGTCTCCAGGCTGAGGTACCCCTCGTCCAAGCCATGGAGGAGGCCTGTGACCAGATGGAGGTAGCAGCAATGCAAGGATGGATTGGTCATTCACGACGTTTCTTTCCAAGGTGTCTTACTAATGACAAAATTGCCTGCGATGTTGATGAAATTCTCTGGCCAGATCCAGCTAGGCGAAGAGACAATGTCTAGTTTTTTTTTTTGTTGTTTTTTTTACAGTAAACTTACAGTACATGTCAACATTTTGGGCGTGTTGACAAATAAATGAGTTTCTTCAGTCTGCAACATTGGTCTTGTGTAGTGTTTGGTGAATTTACATAATATTTGTACTTTATTGGTGGTAGCCTACTCTAATCGTAGGGAAGTAGAAGTGCTAAAAGTGTTGTAGGTTTATCACAGCAGAGTGTAACTCGTGCTAACAGAGTATAGTGATGTGAAACGTGTGTGTTTCATATGGTAACAAAGTGTGGTTTTGAAACAGAAGTGTATAGTTTTTACTAGAGTGTTTAATTATGCAAGGGATCTGTCGTGTTTTGCTAACTGTGTGTGTGGTTGTGCTAATTGTGTGTAGTGTTTTGAAAACACGGGCCCTGTTTTGAAAATCGTGCTTAAGCAATCCAAAAAAACTGTAATGTTCTTGATTTGAATCTATCCTGTTCCTTTAGTGCTCTTGACCGGAAGAAAAGACAAGATAGGTTGACCTGCTTGTGAGATTACTCGAAGGACACTCAGTTTCTCTTTGCTCATGTACAGGCCTTCTGACCTTCAATGCTTGGATGTGAGTTGTGAGGAAGCAGCATTCTAGCATACCCCTATCTATGTTGACAAAACTTGCCCTCCGCCTTATCTCATACACCATACTGCTTACTGTATTTTCATTGCTTATATATTCTGTTCTGTAGCTCAGTTCTTTGAGCAGCTGTTTGGAATAAACCAGATTTGATTTCACTCGTGTGGTTTGTTCTCTCAGTGCTCCGGAGCTCCTATTGTTTTGCAGAGGTAAAGGGACGTGGACAAGTGCGAGGAGAGAAAGTACCCTTCTATTCATTCTATTCTACATCCTGCCCACACTCCTCACTTCCTCACTCTCTGTGGGCAGGATGTAGAATAGAATGAATAGAATTGTTCCACAGGGTGTAATAACAGTGCTGTACATCCTGTGTCAACTACCAAAGTGCCAACAGCATGACGGCCCGAAAATCGACATCGCACCCATGGCGGGGAGGAAGCTGCGGAGCCTGTAACACCAGAGCTTTACGTCCACACCTCAGAGCACTGAGATCACATTATGTCTGTACTAAATCTCTCCCACATTAACACTCAGGATTTTTTAAAAATAACGTTTCATTGAAGGTCAGATCCATCGCAGTGAGTCGACCGACACGTTCGAGCGATCGGTTCGAAATAGACAACGACTTTATTTATTTATTTGTTTGTTTATTGAAATCCAAGTCGGATATAATCAGATATACTTAGTATTTCCTCTGATAAGACGTCAATAACCAGATAAAAGATTCTTCTCCTGTCTGAAGTAAAGTTTGAAATAAATAAACTTATCTAAAAGTTATTTTATTCGTAATAATGTAAAAAGACTAAAATGACTTATTTCACATAATTTTTCTTATTTTCTGGCTGTTGAAAACACTGGACTATGGATTGTTAAAGAAATGACTCACTAAATAAATAAATAAATAAATAAATAAATAAATAAATAAATAAATAAATAAATAAATCACAGCCTGGCCTTTTTATTGGAGTGCGATTACAAGGATCTTGTTTCAGTCGAGCAAAGATCAGCTTGTAGACAGGTTAGTCTGGGTACCTTTTCCTCCAGGAAGCTCATCGTTTTAGGTGTTTCCAGTTCCAGTATCGACTCTCAGAGATCGTATATGTGATATATCAAATTCTTAACATACACAGAATACGTACAGAAATTACACAAGGTCAGAGACTGGAGCTGCACATCAGGGCTGATGTTCATAAAGATCTCAGAGAGCTTCTAATGTAGCTTAAACATCTCTAACTGTGAATCTTATCTTCAGTGTGAGAGAGAGAGAGAGAGAGAGAGAGAGAGAGAGAGAGAGAGAGAGAGAGAGAGAGGAAGAGAGAGAGAGAGAGGAGCGGGAAGATAGAGAGGAATAGATATAATGATATTAGAGAAAGTGAGAGAGAGGTTTTTTTTCTCTCTCTCTTTTTTCCTCTCTCTCCTTCTCTCTCTCCCTTGTTCCTCTCTCTCTATCTCTCTCTCTCTCTCTCTCTCTCTCCCTCTCCTTCTATCTTTTCTCTCTCTCTCTCTCTCTCATCTCTCTATCTGCTCTCCTCTCTCTCTCTCCTCCTTCTCCTCCCTTCTCTCTACCTCTTCTCCTTCCTCTCTCTCTTGCATCCTCTGTATCGATCTCCTCCTCTCTATCCTCTTCTTCTCTCTCCTCTCTTATCTCCCCCCCTCTCTCTCCCCCTTCTCTCTCTCTCGATCCCTCTCTCCCTCTCTCTTTCTCTTTATCTCGCTCTATTCATTTCTACCTCTTCTCTCTCTTCCTCTCTCTCTCTACCATATTTTTTCTCTCCCTTTTCTGTCTCTCTCTCATCTCTGTCTCGCTCTCTCTCTCTTCTCTCGCGCTCTCTCGCTCCTCGCTCCTCTCCCTCTTGGCTGTTTTCTGGACAAAGCTCATTTCTATCATGACGTCTATCAGGATAAAAGGAGAAACATTGATGCAGCTCAGAAGTTCAACACGGAGTAAAGACCTTCCACCGCCACACAGAGAAACATCCCTCGATCGGGTTTAGAACAGGGCTGTACAGTATGGTGAAAGGGAAACATTTAAGAATTGCTGGTTGATATTGAACCATTCACGTACACGGACACTCGGTGACATTGTCCCAAACCACCACATACAGTACACAGCATGCACTGCCTGCTGATCATCCTGGTGCTCACGCTCAAGCAGAACATCCCGAAGACCACCCAGAAAGGTTAAAAGATGTTCAGTGTTGTACAGTACGGCCCCAGGGTCGCACGATGGTGGAGAACCCCACGGTTACTTATGGCTGCACAAAGGGTGACATTGCCACCGCGCTGGCCAGGGAAACCCATGATGGCACGTTGGCCAATTATGTTCCTGCCCCTCCCTCTCGTCTTTGCCAGATTGAACCCTGCTTCATCAACGAAAATGCATTCATGGGGCCTTTCCATGGCATCCAGTTCAAACACTCTCTACACATGTAAAAATATACATACAGTAATTAGTGATACAGTATAAAGTGATACAGAAAGACAAACTTCTGCAAGTGTATTTGTACACACACCTTACAGTATTTACATACCCTACTTATTACAACAGTGGTCCCCAACCCCCGGGCCGCGGACCGGTACCGGTTCATGGACCAAATGGTACCGGGCCGCCCAAGGAACATTAAATTATTCCCATTTTATTTACTGTGGTAAATTGTGCATGCGCACAATATCATGATATCGGGGCCGGGTTTAGGTGACGTCTGGAGCTGAGCGGCTGCGAGCGGCAGTGGTGTTGTAGCTTTGGTGGAGAGAGAAGGTGTGTATCGCTCTTCTCTCTGTTCACCGGTACTTTGTCATGTTTAACAGTGCTTGGTGTACGTGTATATTGTGTTTGCTCAAATTTAACCCACAAATTAGCAAAAATGAGCACGAAACAGACGTCGTTAGAAAGTTAGAAACTCTGCCGGTGTTCTGGATTAAAGTCATGGCGGAATACCCTGAGATTGTCACCACAGCACTTACATCCCTATCGTCATGTCCGACATGCTATCTGTGTGAAGCGGGGATTTCTGCAGTGACGGCAACCGAAACAAAACGACGGAATAAACCGGACATAAGCGACACACTTCGGGTGTCATTGTCTCCTGTTACCCCAGATGGAACCGTCTCGTTGTAAAGAAACAAGCTCAGGGTTCTCATCGGTTTAGCGTTGTAGAGTGTTAAAAAGGCATGTTTAAATACAATTACATTAAAATTATTCATTTTAATTTACAGTTTTTTTCAGTCGCTAACAAGCGTTTGTCCAAACAGTTGTCACATTTTCAAAAGAGAGTTATGGAACTGAAGGCCAACCAGGTCCCTCATGAATTCATTTACTGTACTTAGATGAGGCAGGATTCAATCTATCCAAAAGGCGTCGACGTGGACGAAATGTAATTGGAAAAAGGGCCACAGTTGATGTGCCAGGACAGAGAGGGGCAAACGTTACCATGTGTGCAGCAATGGCAAATGCAGGATTACTTCTTCACGGATGTCAGGTTGGACCCTATAATACCGAGCGCCTCCTTGCCTTTCTCAATGATCTCCACCAGCGCCTGGTACCAGAGCAGGATCAGGAGGGTGAAAACATGAGGACATTTGTAATTACCTGAGACAAAGTTGCTTTCCATCATTCGCAAGCAATAACAGCATGGTTTGAAGTCCACCCAAGACTGGTAAGTCTCTTCCTTCCACCCTATTCATCTTTCCTCAACCCCATAGAGGAGTTCTTTTCTGCATGGAGGTGGAAGGATTATGACCATCAGCCACATGACCAGATGTCCCTCCTTGAAGCCATGGATGCTGGCTGCAGGGACATCACAGTTCAAGATCGCCGAGGGTGGATCCGACATACCGAGCGATTTTATCCCAGGTGCATCGCCTTGGATAATATCAGATGTGATGTTGACGAAAACAAGTGGCCTAAGCCTGAAGATTGCAGGGATTAGATACATTACAGTAATTATGTGCTATGTTTAGTTGCCCCCTTTTTATCTGGGCTTTTTGCTGTTTTCTTTTTTGTTTTGTTTTTCCGAATGCTCTTATATATGATATTTTGTTCACTGTAAGCAATAAAACTTTTTCTGTTCTATTATATAGTGTTTGTACTGAAACTCCTTTAGTAAACAGTAAAGAAAAAATAACTGATTTGCTTTTTACTGGAATGCGTTCGAATGTGAACATTACTGTACGTGTGGACATACCGTTCCCAACGAAGACATTGTGTGTAAAAGGTGGATCGCATGTTACCTGAAATATAAAAGTCTATGCAGTTTTTTCTAATGTCAACAATAGGCAGTATTATGAAACCTGGTGTACTTTGATTGACCTTGTGAAGTGAAAACAAGTGTTATTCTTTGACAGAATAATTTCATTTGGAGTCAGATTTCCAGTGTTTCGGTAAAGTTAGTGTGTGCAGAGAAAGTGTTCTGTTTTGAAATGGAGAGTTAGTATACAGTATATTTAACAAAATGTGTTTTTGAGAGGAAAATTATCAATTTGTCCGATTGTGTTTTGTAGAAGTAGTTTGTAAAATTATCTTAAGTATAAGTAAGCGCTCGTTAGCGATTGAAAAAAAACTGTAATTGTATAGCCGCCAAAAAACACACCCACCCACCCCCAGCGGGCCGCGGTAAAACGATCAAACATTGACCGGTCCGCGGCGAAAAAAAAAGGTTAGGGAGAACTGCCCTACACTAGAGCTTATCTATGCTAGTAGCATAGAATTGTACAGTAAGCATCAGAGCTGAAAGTGTCTGAGTGTACACTCACTTGTACATATCGACATCGTAGTTCTTTGACCCGCTCTGAGTTGCGCTCAAAGGGTCTGTATACTCTGTACACTCGCTTCATGCGTAGCCTGTTGCGTTTGAGGACACGATCGATGGTCGAAAGGCCGACACTGTTCATTCCTTCGAAGTTTGCATTGTCTTCAACAACTCTTTCCTGTATTTCACGCAGGTGGATTGCATCGTTTTGAAGCACCATATGAGCAACGAGAGCGTCTCACTGTTGGGAGAACATACCGGTCCTTCCACCCGCATGTCGTAGTCTTGCAAAAGATATGTACTGGCTGAAATGAATACGGTAAACTTTCAATTACCGAAATGAAACGAAACATTGAGCTGTTTTCTTCTCCGAATGTCTGGACAATGGTGGCCACAGAGAATCTGCTCAAATTGGGTTGAACCCGTAGGCCTGCTTCCCTCGTTGTCATACCATGAACAAGAACATGGTCTATGACTGTTGATCGAATATCATCTGAAATAACTGCTCTTGGTCTTCCTCCTCCTCTTCTTCCTCTTCCTCTTACTCTTACTCTTCCTCTGCCTCTCAGATTGTTTCCCGCCATTCTTCCCGTCTACATCCACCCAACACACCTGTGCCCTCTGAACTGGCTTATATTCTGGGCAATCGGTTTAATCACATCATTAGAAACAAGTGTGTTGAATTTTGAGTCATTGTGTTGTACAGATGACGACCGTGTTGTAGTCGTGTTTACCGCGTGACGCGTGTGTGTTTACCAATTTGCAGCACAAGTGCATCAGTGCAAAATGTGTTTAGTGAATGAGAATGTGTTTAGAGTTTTGCCAAAAGAGGGTCTGATTTGACAAATTGGTTTAGTTCACTGAACATTTGATTCAGACAATATGGGGTTTAGTGTTTTAGCAATCGAGAAAAACTGTAACCAGTAGGTTCTTGTTTCAGTCGAGCAAAGATCAGCTTGTAGACAGGTTAGTCTGGGTACCTTTTCCTCCAGGAAGCTCATCGTTTTAGGTGTTTCCAGTTCCAGTATCGACTCTCAGAGATCGTATATGTGATATATCAAATTCTTAACATACACAGAATACGTACAGAAATTACACAAGGTCAGAGACTGGAGCTGCACATCAGGGCTGATGTTCATAAAGATCTCAGAGAGCTTCTAATGTAGCTTAAACATCTCTAACTGTGAATCTTATCTTCAGGGTGTGAGAGAGAGAGAGAGAGAGAGAGAGAGAGAGAGAGAGAGAGAGAGAGAGAGAGGGAGGGACATGCGAACAGCGATATATCTCACCCGAGCTCGAGATAAACCGCCCTACAGTTACATCTCCAAACCCATCTCGTCGATAGATCTATCTATAGCATCACCGATATCCAGAGATACCTCCCTCCGGCTCTCTCTCGAACCCTCTCTACGCTCTCTCAGATCTCTCCTGCGCGCGCTCTAGTATCCTCATCTCTCTCTCTATCTCTCTCTCTCTTTCTTGTCCACTATGTCACTCTCCATCGCTCTCACTCTCTCTCTCTCTCCCCCTCCCTCCTTCTCCTCTCCCCCCCTCTCTCTCCTCTATCTCCCCTCTCTCTTCTCTCTCTCTCTTCTCTCTCTCTCTCTCTCTCTCTCTCTCCCCGCTCTCTCCCTCTCTCTCTCTCCTCTCTCTCTCTCCTCCCCTTTCTCGCCTCTCCCTCTTCCCTCCTCTCTCTCTCTCTTCTCTCTCTCTCTCTCTCTCTTCCCTCTCTCGGTCTCTCTCTCTATCTCTCATCTCGCTCTCTCTCTCTCCTCTCTCTCTCTCTCTCTCTCTCTCTCCTCTCCCTCGCTCTCTCGCTCTCTCTCCTCTCTCTCTCTCTCTCGCGTCTCTCTCTCTCTCTCTCTCCTCCCTCTCTCTCTCTTTCTCTCTCTCTCTCTCTCTTTCTCTCCTCTCGCTCTCTCTCTCTCTCTCTCGCGGCTCGCTCGCTCTCTCGCTCTCCGTCTCCTCCCTCTTTCTCCTCTCGCTCGCTCTCTCTCTCTCTCTCGCTCTCTCCTCTCTTCTCCCCCTCTCTCGCTCGCTCTTCTCTCTCGCTCTCTCTCTCTCTCGCTCGTACGCGAGAGAGAGGTGACACAGACATGAGAGCCTCCTGGGATGTAAAGTGTCCCACAACTCCACAGTCTGTAAACCTGAGCGACTTGTCAGGGTGCTAAGGAGACATGGAGACGCTCGATGCCCACGAACCCTCTAAATCTGCCCCTTTACCTAAGAAAAGCTATTCATAAAAAAATAAAATAAAATAAAAAAATTTGTTTTTATTGCAGGTTTTGGCTCAATGCCAAATTTCACCGAGTCATTTGTGGTGTATCAGTTGAGTTTCGGTGTTTCTGGGCAAGTCGAGGCCTAATGGTTAGAGAGTCTGACTCATAATCCTAAGGTTGTGGGTTCGAGTCTCGGGCCGGCCACGACTGAGGTGCCCTTGAGCAAGGGGCACCGAACCCCTCAACTGCTCCCCAGGCACCACAGGATAAAATGGCTGTGTTCTGGGTGTGTGTTCACGGTGTGTGTGTGTGTGTGTGTGTGTGTGTTCACTGCTGTGTGTGTGTGTGTGTTCACTGCTGTGTGTGTGTTTTTTTCTCTTAACGATACGAGCGACTGAGATTAGCATCGTTTCATGTTTAGCGCCTGAAAGACAAAATACATTTAAATGCCAAACAGAATCACAGGAACTATTGTTCTAATAATTATAACAGATTATTACAAACAGACGAGCTTATCTGTCATGTCACATGCTTTGGTGCCAGACTAAACACCCTCATGACGGTCATGACTTTTAGTATTTCTTACATTTACGGCATTTAGCAGACACCTTATCCAGAGTGAATTACAACTAGGTTAAGCGCCTTGCTCGGGGGCCCAGTAGTGGCAGCTTGGTGGACCTGGGGTTCGAACCCGTGACCTTCCGATCAGTAGCCCAACACCTTAACCACTGAGCTACCACATCCCCACAGAATTTTATGTATAAAGTTTCCGAACGTTTTTTTTTTGTGTTTGTTTTTTTTTCTGTCAGCATCTTCAGAACAATGAAGAAACATAGGTTTGTGAAAATAATATAGAAATGCTCCGGCTCGCTCGTGTAAAAGAACGTTTTTATTCGGCCTCCTAAGAAATGCTGATCTGCAGTTTAATCAGAGATATGTAGCGACATGCCTGACTAATACCGACCGAATGAGTCACTGTGCTACTAGCAGTTATGCTTTTGAAGGAATTAGTAGATTAACCTGTAATTCCACATCTACTACTATTAACGCTACTACTGCTAGAGAATATGATATACGGTGTCGCTTGAAGGTTTGTGAACCCTATACAGTAGGAATTTCTATACTTCTGCATAAATCTGAGCCAAAACATCATTGGATTTTCACACAAGGTCCAAAAGCAGACAAAATGAATACAATCAAATATTCATTTATTCATTCATTCATTTCCTACCGCTTATCCGAACGTCTCGGGTCACGGGGAGCCTGTGCCTATCTCAGGCGTCATCGGGCATCGAGGCAGGATACACCCTGGACGGAGTGCCAACCCATCACGGGGCACACACACACACACACTCATTCATACACACACACACACACTACGGACAATTTTCCAGAGATGCCGATCAACCTACCATGCATGTCTTTGGACCGGTGAAGGAAACCGGAGTACCGGCTTCCAGCATTTATTTTTTTTTTGATAATATCTAATGGGTGGTGGTTCGTCTGAATAAGAACAATAGAGCTCTGCCTTCTATTCGAACACAGAAACCCGTCTGAAGACATAAAGGTTCTGCAATACTGAAACGATTCGTAGGGAAAATCCCTCACCTGTAGACTGCAGAGTGAAAGAGGATGAAACTGTGAACGATAAAGAGACAAGAAGTAGAAACTCAGATCTGCTTTTATCTAAGGAGGAAAACCCGAAGCAGTTTCATCTGAAATTTGCTCCTGTTCTGTTGTGTATATGTTCGGCGTTGAATGTTAATAAAGATCTAAATCTTCTGAAGCTAATCGATCTGATGTGTCAGCACATTAAACTAAAACTAGATTTGTAAAGTTTGTAAGGACAAACTTTGATGTTGGCTTTGACAAAGCATGTATTCGCAAAGGCCGGTGTTCCGTTTGAAGGCGAGTGGACCGAAAGCTAGGATGCCAAAACATTTGGATGCGAGTGGAGACGAGCATGTGATGTCATGTGAATACTCTTGAGGACGTTCCCCACATTGTGCTGACTGTTTTGATATGTCACATGTCCATGTTGTAAAGTTTTTTAATTTTGCACATATTGGGGGCGGGGCTACGGGACAACCGGAAGGCCAGTCGGTACACCGATTTAAACCTTTGTTCAGAGTATCACCCTAAAGCAGCAGGCCGAGTTTGGTGTAGAGAGTTCG
>NC_062531.1:25492456-25527456 GCF_022655615.1 Tachysurus fulvidraco | reverse complement strand
TGTTGCACTGCATGAGGCAAATGATGAACACACCAGATACGGGAAGCACTTATTTCCAGTCCTTTCAGAACAGCACAACAGATATTGCGTCATCGGGGAGCCTTGGCTTATTTGATAATATTACCCTAACCCTGACCCTGACCCTAACGCTAACCCTAACCGTAGTTTTTGGTTGTTTATTTGTTTTCACTGTAAGATAATAAAGCATAATAGATATAAAATATAAAATCTGCTCTCTTTTTTTTTGAAAGAGGGAGCACTTTACATCGTGGTAAAGAAACCCATGGAATTTAGTGAATGCCCACAAGATACTGACTGGTTTTCGGACCACCCCCGGAACCCCAATACAGACAGACCTTTTATTGTGGCCAGCCTAAAGCACACGTGCAGTAATAATGCTGTCTAATCAGCATCGTGACATGTCACCTGTGAGCTGGATGGATTATCTCGACAAAAGAGAAGTGCTCACTAACACAGATTTAGACAGATTTGTGAACAATATTCGAGAGAAATAGATCTTTTGTGTACATAGAAAAAGTCTTAGATCTTTCAGTTCAGCTCATGAGAAATGGGGCAAAAGCAAACGTGTTGCTGTCAGAACCCGGACGGAGGTGGATCGGAGACAGACCCGTACGCAGGATAGCTTCAAATGCATTAGCATATATAGCATATAGCATTAGCATATATATATGAGGAAGACAAACATAATCCACATTACACGGGGCACTAACATTATTATTAATGAAGCCGCGCCGCCTATGGCAACGCGGCTCATATATACAGACAGGGACAATCACACACAATGGGGAACAGGTGTGATGACCGGGAGGAGCAGACGTGGACGGGGCAATCACGTGACACAAACAAACAAACACAAATGCACATGGCCATAAGTCTGCACTGATCCCTGACAGTTGCTTTTATACTTTTGTTCAGTATATAAAGCAGGGGAGGTTCTAGCCCTTCTTTAAGGTGGCTCCAGCCCCCCCCCCCCCTTCTGTGATCTCAGCCACCCTAAAACTATAAGTATAATTTTTACTTTCATAAATAAACAATAAAGATTACGTTAAAATGCAGGACATGTCGTCGACGAGAAAGCGATTTTTTTTACTTTGCTTTTACACGAGTGTGTTGTAGTCTTTCAAAAGTGCGTCTTCAGCTGTCTGCTTTATTTGAACGGAGAAGCTCGGGTACGCGCAGCGTGCACGCGCAGTCAGAGCTGGAGGCGTTTATCTATAACGTTAATCGGCGGAAAGCCGCAAAGACGGCAACCAAAAGCAGTGAAATGTCACTATTCTTATTACCAGAGTTGTAGCACAAACAAAATATTAATGCAAACAATCCATACGATACTAAATAAAAATAACATTTATTGATTCGGTCTTTGTCTTGTGAATATTTATTATTAATGACGTCATTCATCGAACACACTGTTTGTAGAGAACGCACACATACATGAACTGATCTGATTCGAGACTGGCATCATTACATCATGTATAAAATTTTGGTGTCCACTTTTACCATTTAATAATACCATAACTTTTGGCTTACTATGTAGTCATATAATATATAATATAAAACTCTTCTTGTATTAAATTCTCACTGAGAGATAAAACCCCTAAAGATGAAACCCTAGAACCGCCCCTGATATAAAGTTTACCTTCATTAATCACCAACATGCATTAATCAATCAACATACTGTACAGTACATGCTTTTATCATTGTTTAGAATAATTGATTCATTTTGGCACAAAAAAAATCATGAAAAATGGAGAAATCTGGAGCGTTAAAACCTATAACACATTTGGTCTCAGGCGAAAACAGCCGTGGTGACCTTTCACTTTACACTTTATAAAAGTGTTTTCATTAAAGGTATCTGGCAACCGATTTTATTTACTCTTTTAATGTTAGTTGCTGCCTTGCTTCGGACCACTGAATCATTTCCCGTCTCTATCATAACACGAGACTAGTTTGTGTAAATAAAGTTTCCTGGCAGGAAATCAAACCACACTCAGTGCTGCTCCTGAGACATGATTAAGTTTGTGGGGTTGTGTCTGAAAGGGCATTTGACGTACTGTAAATCCTGTGCCATATATGTCTGCTGTGGTGATGGTAAACAGAAAGAAGCTGAAAGATAACACAAAAAAAACGGCTCGGTAAATAGAGCCAGTCTGGTAAAACACCTCAGCGTAGCGAGGTGGAAAATACGCCACACTAATGTCAACAAACTGATTTTTTTTAACTACTGTAAATGAAACCAGCTTGGTGCAGAACAGCAGACCTGAACCTTTTAGAATCGGTCGTGCACTGGATTTATTCGATCGGGTTTGCTGACATCGTGAACATGTAAATGAGAAGAAAGTTAAGCTAACCGTAAGAATGTTTTCCTTTTCTACAAAACCACATTTTCTGACTATATCAAACTTAAAGGTGCGGTGCACGTTGTTTGAGAAATGCTGTTGTTTGAGTCGGGACGACAAACAAGACAAACGTGTAGCCAATGAGCAGAAAGGGGCGTGCCTTGTCAATATGCGGTGGAGAGAGTGTTCAGTGCGCATGACTGACATTAGCATAAAGGGGCGTGTCTTGTCAATATGGGCAGAGAGAGTGTTCAGTGCGCATGACTGACATTAGCATAAAGGGGCGTGTCTTGCCAATATGGGTGGAGAGAGTGTTCAGTGGGCGTGTCTTGTCAATATGGGCAGAGAGAGTGTTCAGTGTGCATGTCTGACATTAGCATAAAGGGGCATGTCTTGCCAATATGGGTGGAGAGAGTGTTCAGTGTGCATGTCTGACATTAGCATAAAGGGGCGTGTCTTGTCAATATGGGCGGAGAGATGGTTCAGTGTGCATGTCTGACATTAGTATAAAGGGGAGTGTCTTGTCAATATGGGCGGAGAGATGGTTCAGTGTGCATGTCTGACATTAGCATAAAGGGGCATGTCTTGTCCATATGGGCGGAGAGATGGTTCAGTGTGCATGTCTGACATTGGCATAAAGGGGCGTGTCTTGCCAATATGGGCAGAGAGAGTGTTCAGTGCGCATGTCTGACATTAGCATAAAGGGGCATGTCTTGCCAATATGGGTGGAGAGAGTGTTCAGTGTGCATGTCTGACATTAGCATAAAGGGGCGTGTCTTGTCAATATGGGCGGAGAGATGGTTCAGTGTGCATGTCTGACATTAGTATAAAGGGGAGTGTCTTGGCAATATGGGCGGAGAGAGTGTTCAGTGTGCATGTCTGACATTAGCATAAAGGGGCGTGTCTTGTCAATATGGGCGGAGAGAGTGTTCAGTGAGCATGTCTGACATTAGCAGAAAGCGGTAAAAACATTGACATGGCGGATAAAAACGAAAAGCGAAAAAAAGGCTTACGATAAGACAAGAAGTAGGACGTGTTAATATAGGATCAGGTTTCCAGCGCTGGAGAGAACTGAAAGTCTTCCGCGTGAAACGGAGCTAAACCTTTCACGCTACAACACACAGTACTACAAAAACACATCTCTATTACCGTAGTATTACTCATTGTGTTCATTTACTTTCAAATGTCAACATTGGCTTTCAAACATCGTGCACCGCACCTTTAATTTATTAAAGAAGCGTGTTATACTTATATAATCACACTTATGTTTAACACTGTGAAATGTCTCAGTAACAGGTTCCTGTTGTCTATCTTCAAATGAATAAGACAAAAAAACTTCATGTTATCGGATAAATTAAGTAGGTAGGATTTTGTATTAGACTCCGAATTCGCCGAGCTTAAACTTCATACTAAATGAAAAGTAAAAAGCAGAATCATCATCGACATTTTTCACATTCCATTACTTCTATAAAGTCTGACTGTACATGTCTTAATTCATGAACCCAATTGTTTAGGATTTATTAAGGTCACCAAAATACTCAGGCGTAAGGAATCCTAGCCTGACGCCGCCGGCTCTTTGTTCCCTTGGCTGTGCTTTGTCTTCTTTATAGTTAATGCGAGCGGTGTGAGTGAGTGAGGTCATGTCTATTAAGACGAATCAATAGAAATGTCTACAGACATGTCCGTTCATGTCAAAATGAATTTGCTTTATCGTCAACGAGGAAAGATTTTAAAACATGGTTGTTGTTTTTTTTTTATGACTGACCTTAGACAGGACCCAATCTGGAGCCCTGAGGAACACCGGTCGGGTCAGATTGCTTATTTGTATATTTCGCAGACCTCTTGTTTTCCTCACACTTTCAGCAGCATGATGTAATCAGACTAACTGTCTACACAGCTGTTGGGTTCCGTTCAAAGCGGTTCAGCAGATCAAATTTAGTGGCACGACAACCTTTTCAGACCTTGACACAATAACGTTTCAGTGAGTCCCGATTAAAACTACAGTTTTCATGAAACATTACTACAGGATGCGGTAGCCTAGCCGTTCAGGTGTCGGACTACCATATTTTTCAGATTTTCAGCTCAAAGCCAAGGTCCTTAGCCAAACAATGAGAGGACATGGAAGTCATTTTGGATCAAGGCATCTGAAAAATGCTGTAGATTCGTAGCACTGAGCTGAGTAAACAAAATCTAATTATTATTGCCATGTGCCAGACTGTGAAGCAAGAGGTCTGGTTTTGCTAGAATCTCCTCTGTATTATCGTGTCGTGTTGTGTTGTGTTGTCTGACTTGAGGAATTCCCACTCTGGCTCTGACACATCACGAATTAACGATCGGAAAACATCTTCAGACTCTGGATTCAGATTTCTCGATAAACTGCTTTCGCTGGAATAAACCACAAAAGGTCTTTTCTGACATTAGCAAAGTAATCAGATCCAAAGCAGCTGTATGTGTACTGAATATCTGTAAGTGGCCTCGGTACTCGTTGACGTCTGGCGCTCTGTGACGTCGATCAGAAACCCAAATGTTTTTTGAGATTTATACACTAAGTGCATCACAAACTTTCACATGATTCTACACCAGTGTGTAACATTGCATAAAAAAATGACACGCTGAGATTTTCGCCGATGCAGATCGAACAAGCGATGAGCCAACGACGCAATCGAATCCTGTGTACGTCAGCACGGGCAGTAGCGCTGAAATAAGAAGGAACCGAAAGCAGGAGGTTTGTAGTTATTAGATGTTTTATCAGCTCAGTGAATGAAATTCTGTATAGAGGAACAGGAAGTAGGACAGAGGTCCACTAACTTCGTGTTTGGATAACTAGCGATGGATTCTCAGTGAAAGTCTCTTGTGAAACTAATCCTGACTTGAAATGAACCTTGAGTCAATCGCGCTATGACGCTAAGCTAGCACGAAAGCTTGACCTTCTTGTCGTGTCGCTAGTCTGAATTTTTACTTTACAACATCGGGAGTATTTGTTTATTTCTATCTACACAAGCTGCTATCGAATGTTCTATATTTTTATAGATTTCTTGATGAACCAGCAGATTTTCAGGAGTTTCAGGAGTTTCATTTCGTTCTTTAGTAGAGAACGGGGCTGCCAAATTTTGAGTTCAGCTTAGAGTGAGATTTTTTGGGAGGCGGGGCTTTGGTTATGGGGAGGGGCTTGTGGAGGGGCGTGGCTTGTGTGGAAAAAAATACAAACACAAAATTCTTGCATTAGCAGAAGTGTATTAAGTATATATTGATTGTCAAAGTATTTGGTATCTGTACAGAATTTCTGGGGAGATTTACATTACATTTCATTTTCACAAACATTTTACGGCGATAGGATTAACACGTGATTAACATGTTCACAGATTAACAGGTGATTAACATGTTCACAGACTAACACGTGATTAACATGTTCACAGACTAACACGTGATTAACATGTTCACAGATTAACACGTGATTAACATGTTCACAGATTAACACGTGATTAACATGTTCACAGAGTAACATGTTCACAGATTAACACATGATTAACATGTTCACAGATTAACATGTTCACAGATTAACACGTGATTAACATGTTCACAGAGTAACACGTGATTAACATGTTCACAGATTAACACGTGATTAACATGTTCACAGATGAACACGTGATTAACATGTTCACAGATTAACACGTGATTAACATGTTCACAGATTAACACGTGATTAACATGTTCACAGATTAACATGTGCTCTATTGTAAGTGCTGGTGGCTGATTTTGCAGCCTTTATCATTGATGTGGAAGGCCACCAGTCAAATATCTGGACATGATTGATGAGTTGTGATTGATATAAATAAAATCATTATAATATGGGATGTCGTTGACTTGACTTGATTCTCACTCTCACTCACTCATCTTCTACCGCTTATCCGAACTACCTCGGGTCACGGGGAGCCTGTGCCTATCTCAGGCGTCATCGGGCATCGAGGCAGGATACACCCTGGACGGAGTGCCAACCCATCACAGGGCACACACACACACACTCTCATTCACTCACACACTCACACACTACGGACAATTTTCCAGAGATGCCAATCAACCTACCATGCATGTCTTTGGACCGGGGGAGGAAACCGGAGTACCCGGAGGAAACCCCTGAGGCACGGGGAGAACATGCAAACTCCACACACACGAGGCGGAGCCGGGAATCGAACTCCCAACCCTGGAGGTGTGATGCGAGCATGCTAACCGCTAAGCCACCCGACTTGACATTCTGTTCTTAGGAAACAATAATTAACAGGCATGTCCAGATATTTGTCATCTGGAAATGCTTTTGTACTATTTTTTATGATAAAGTTATGTAAAACAACTGCTCAGTGCTGCAAAACAAACAACTCTAACGCTAATGCTAACTTAACTCTATATAAACTATATAACAGCATAGGCCTAACCTGGGCGGAGTCAAACACATCCAGGCTTTCATCCAGACCTCTGTTTTGTGTCTGCTCTGCACAAATTCCTCTCCAATACCTCACTGTGTTGTGCTCTAGGTGTAGATGAGTGGACAGTAGACCCGTCTCCATGCTCAGGACCACCCAGTCTCTCCTGACTGACTAGTAAACACAATTACACAATCGTTTTTCTTTTTAAGCTCCTGTGTTTGACTCGAACAGACTTGATCTGAGCTGGGTTTAATCCAAGTCTCATTAAGCTCGTGAATAATACATCCTCCGACCCTTTCTGACGGCTTAAACAAAACCCCGAACATGTAGAGAGGAAGAAGAATGAGACAGATGAAAATATCTCAATGGAGTCAGATAATCAATCAGATGTATGTTGTCGGAGTCAGATATTTAGACGATACACGTATCTAATCTTCGCTCGCATCGACTTAACACCGATTTATAGTTTATTCCTCATATTTCTGCAACTTTTCTATCAAACATCTGATGATTTTAGATTCTGCGAGTATCTTTTATAAATGAAGAAATGAGGTAAAATGTGTGAGTGACAGTAACGAGTCAGACAATCAGAACATTACGCAATGACCGGATCGAACCTACGACAGCAGATGACAGGCTACCGTACTTCTTCATTACAACATACTCTGATTCGCTTTAAATAAAAGATGAGGGTTTTTGTTTTCTTCTACTATAATAATATAAACCGTAATAACTAGAAATTTCTAACCGGAAATCATTGAGTTACTTATTTTTTAAGTTACTTATAGTTATCTATCTTATCTATCTATATTTCTATATATATATAAACACATATGGTTTCTGATTTTGCACATGATGCAAGCACATGATTACTCCTGAAGTGAAACCAGGAACTTGAAGAGTTTGATATTTCTTTGTGGAATTAGGAAGATAAATGAATGAAAGTGAGACCGATTTCAACACATCGAGACTGAAGGAGGTTTAGTTCAGCACTTTAAACCCGCACGTGTTAGCCTCTTAGCTTAGCTTCTCAGAGGTCACTTGCGAAACGTGTCTCGGGTAAAATATTTGCTAGGAAAAGAATTAGATCCGCAAGAACTCAAAGGGAATCGATTGGTTTGTGAGAGAAAATACACAGAAAGTTAAACCGAGAGGCCGACGCAAACAAAGCGTGATTTAAACAAAGCATGATGGTAAAACCTCCGCGGGACATAAAAGCCTTTATTATCACCACATGTACATTACAGCACAGTGGAATTCTTTTCTTCACATACCCCAACTGAGGAGTTCGGGGTCAGAGTTTGGGGCAGCTATGATACAGCACCCCTGGAGCAGGGAGGGGATGAGGGCCTTGCTCAAGGGCCCAGCAGTGGCAGCTTGGCTGTGCTGGGCCTTGAACCCCGATCCTCCGAACCCCAATTCTCCGATCAACAACCCAGAGCCTTAACCAGTTGTGCCACCACTGCCCCAAACTCTGCCCCAAACTCTGCCCCAAACTCTGCCCCAAACTCTGCCCCAAACTCTGCCCCAAACTCTGCCCCAAACTCTGCCCCAAACTCTGCCCCAAACTCTGCCCCAAACTATGCCCCAAACTCTGCCCCAAACTCTGCCCCAAAATCTGCCCCAAACTATCTCCATCATATCCCCATATCATGAGTACAGGACCAGGGCTGATTTTCATGAAGATCTCAGAAAGCTCCTAATGTATGTAGCTTAAACATCTCTAACTGTGATTGAGGACCAGACCAACTCTGAACAATAACTTTCTTCTTAAAGAGGAGGCGGGGCTTAAACCTGTTACTAGGTGACACATTCTTTTAAAGACTGTGATTGGTCCAATAAAATAATAAATATTAGTGTTTTTTTTTAAAGGTTGTTATAAACCTGTACTTTGTCTTTATATTAATATATTTGAGAGTATATCGTGTAGGGTGTGTGTGTGTGTATGTGTGTGTGTGTGTGTGTGTGTGTGTGTGTGTGTGTGGCGGAGATGACATGTGATCTCTACTATGATTGGTCACAAAAATAATCCCTACATGATCTCTATCACCTTTCAGTCATTTCCGTCTCCTCTGATAAAGAAACTCATGACTCACGACTCCTAACACTTTCTGTCCCTCTTTTAATGATCAAGATGCTTTATGAATAACTTTTATCTTTACTCTCATTTTAAGGGGAAATGCCCACATTTCTAAGAATTTTACTAGAATTTCATGGCTAGGAGAAACTTTTTACACTGAGAATATTCCTGAATATGAGCCCCGATCTCATAAGTGTCTGATATGTACAGTATGACGTCACCACACTGTTTATTATGAGATTAGCAGGTTTCCTGATCACTTTAACTTTCTCATAACCTCCCGTAAGATCACAGAATTTACACCAGCCATGACGAGGCGTTTATAAGCAAAATGGAAAGATTGAAAAGTTTGATCCATTATGTCAGAATGGAGGAGGAAGAAAGTCAGAAGAATGTTTTGTGGATTAATTCGAACCATCTGATGTATTGCCCTGAGCAATAGGAGACAAAAGCTGAGAAAATCGTTTGGACTTTTGGAAATTTAATGTGCCAGGAGTTTTTTTTTTTTTTTTGGGGGGGGGGGGGGGGGGAAACGTTGACAGCTTTATATTTAAAGTGCCACAGCTGCAGAGTTGGAAAAATATAACAGCTGGTTCCGCCCGACTGGTACAGAAGATCAGTAGATCTATCACATCATCCGGAGCCGTCTCTAGGAGTCAGTGGGTTTGAGGGGGAATTACACACACACACACACACACACACACACACACACACACACACACACACACACATACACTCACACACACACTCCACCTACCGTATTTTTTTTTTGTTTTGGAGAACACTGAACATGGAAGGAATTCAGACAATGACTCAGGAGGCTCAGGATCAACACCCTGACAACAACGAGAACACGGCTTGGGAAAATCAAATGCTCAGTTTGATTTATTTATCATCACTTTACACAAGAGCTTTCCATCTGCTTCCAATAGAAGCCTTTACCGATCTGATCGTGTCCGACGAAGCGGATCGTCGCACTTTATCATCGATCTTCATTACTCTTTATATTATCCAAAGCACTCTGAGAGTCGGCGTGTGCAGGACTACGGCACGTCACCATCGCAGAAATGACTCGCCGTAATTCCAAGGATTTTTAAAAAAAGACACAGACGCCCGGAACGTTTGGGACGAGACGCCTCGTCACGTTCGATTAGCAAAAACTTCTCGGCTCCAAATCATCTGGAACTTCATCATTACTGTAACAGTACAGACACGATGTCTAGACTGGTTCCCAGTTTCAGTGTCTCTTAGAAACTTTCATTTCAAAGTCTTTTTTTTTCCTTTTTTTTTTTAAATAGTAAATCAATATAAATGTCAATACATTTTTAAACCTATCTAAATATAAAAAAAAAAAATCCTGAATTTTCTTTACGAATTCGATCCTTCTGGATGTCGCCATTTTAAAAAAACGTTTAACTGAATGGTTTTGATTCCAGATATAAAGTTTTATATATTTTTTTTAAAGTTCTGTTTATAATCATAACCATTCGAGGTCATAAAATCGTCTAACGAATCGTCTCCCGTGTCTCGTCATCGCTTATTAATATTCGTTCCTTTTTAATGTTCTTTAATAAACATCTTACTTTGGATACACAGACGATATCAGCTGCCAATTTGATTACTTTGACTTCCACAGAATGAAGATTTGTTTGCTGATTCATTGCTAATGAGATTATTATTTCATCAGATTTTGGGGTTGAAAATATTTTGTTTTTTATTATTTTACTTGCTTTTTGAATCTTTTTTTGCTGGAGAAAATACAAATAAAATACAACTCGTTTATGGGATTCTTTCTAATAGTGAATAATCTATTTAAAAAAAATAATAATGTTGTGGTGTAGCAAAAAAACCATGATTTTATTCTGTCCAAAAAAATCATGTTAATAACTATGATATTAACCTGGGAAAGTTGCCTGTATTGTTTCTTTAAAGGGATAGAAAATACTGACTTAAGGCACAAACTGTTTTAAATTTAATTTAAATGTCAAATGCAAATTTAAAAAAAAAAAATTAAAGAAAGAAACACCAGATGACACTTATCTCTGCTTGACATGTCAAGCCGTCAGAACGAAACGAAAAGATAAAACATCGGAAACGAATTTGGACTTTTTGCTTTTTATTATTTATTTAAATGAAAACATACATGAAAACATTTTTAAACATCAGTTTCCATCGAATAAAAGTAAAAAACAAACAACAGGGTTTCAAAAATCCGTGTTTTTATACATTCTGAAAATTTCATTCGTGAAAAAAAACAAAAAACAAAAACAAAAAAAAAAACGTTCAAATTTCAAATTTCAAAACACTGGAAAGATAAACAATGATGGAACTACAGAAAAATGACTCGCTTAAATATGTAGTAATGCAAAGAGGAAAAAGCTTGTAAAGCTCTAAAATATTAGGATATTACATAGATAATAAATATTTATGCGGCTCCGCATGGACGCAGAGGGAAGCAAAACTGTAGCAAAGTATTTATTATAATGAGGCTCAGGGAAAAAATAAAACTAATTTCTAAAGCTCTTTATGACTGTTTCCTGAGAATATAATTGTACATGTGTATTCATTTATTGCTGCAGGATGTTGTACCAGCTGGATGTTTACTAGTATGTGACGGATATGTCCGGCTGCTATCTACAAAATGACTGACGGTGGCACCGCATGACATGGATCCACAAATTCACTTAGAACATACACTGTGAAAAATTTGTAAAAACATTAACTTTTTTTTCTTCAAAAATATTAGCATTTAATTTAAACACTGTGCTAATCTGCGATATTTTTTTTGTCAGCCAGCACTGCGATTTCTTTCAGCGTTGACAATCGCGATTATAAATAAAACAGAACGCTAAAAAATCCAAAAAAAAGATGGACGTGAGATTTTGTTTATATATCATTTGTTCGTCGTCGTAACTTCACTTAAAAGTTATTAATTTTTTTTTTTTTTTTTTTTTTTTTTTACAAATTTACAAATTAAAGTTTCTGTTCAACAAACGTTCAAGGTGACGGTTTTGACTGATGTGGCTACTTTTTTATTTATTTATTTATTTATTTAAACAAATTTACAAATTAAAGTTTCTGTTCAACAAACGTTCAAGGTGACGGTTTTGACTGATGTGGCGTTTACAAGAGAAAGTGCTAAACATAAGCATTTGAATTCTGCAGCTAGCAATTTAGCTAGCATTTGTCCGTCTATCTATCTAGCTTCCTAGCCAACGTCGTCCGTCCTGTGATTACTTTACACAACTTGCCGATTTTTACGATCCCCTTAGGATCGACTTCACACCCTGAGCTTGTGTTCGGCTGTTAGCCGTTCACCTCTTCCCACATTAGCACCTCTTCTAGTCCCATTTAGCACTTTTTTCACCAGACGACATACACATATGTAGCTTTTTTTTTTTTTGTAAGACAACCAGACTTATTCTTTTAATGGCCCTTCTTCCATTTAGTTTTTATCATGTTAGTGTTGCTTGTAGTTGCACAGATCAATATGTAATGCTTTTTTTTTGTTGTTGTTGTTTTGTTTTTTTTTTGTTACATTCACTCAAGCTATGATCATGCACAGTTCATGCTAGCATGGCACCCGGGTTCTAATGTGTTAGTGCACGTTAAAGGCAGTGGACCATCAGTGTATCTTCTGGAGCATCACGTCGACCATAAAAATGCTAAATTAAGGCATGTAAATACAACAGCACCCAGTTTTGGCTGAGAACAGAGAAAAGTCATAGGAGAGAACAGTACAGCTGAGTCAGACCCGTCTGATCAGGCTGTGCAACGCTGGCAAGACTGTTAGTGGAGCTTTGATTAGTTTAGTCTATGCATGGGATTAGATGATGTTAGATGGTGATTATGTTCTGTGGAACAGTTCATAAGTCCTTTCTTTCCGAAACAAAATTGACAACGAGGAAGGTTTTGGCCGAAACGTCTCCACTACAGTCGATGAGCGGCACATTTCCGCTCAGCACCTTGACTTTGTCACCTTTATAGAAAATATGGGACACTTCGGAGGAGACCGATTTAACCCAGTGTTTCTTACTGTAAACCGTTTCGTAGACCTTATTAACGATCAACGGCTTCCAGCCGTACGAGCCTGTGTACTTGGTGATATTGTGAGACAGATCGATCTGCCCTTGCTTGGGATTATTTCCATAGTCTGCGTACGTTATCTGCAGGCTGAAACGGTACCAGCCGTCGTGCGGCATGACCAGAGTCTCGCCATCGTCGATCAAGGTGAAGTCATCCGTGGGAGGATAAGACTTCCATGTCAGCTTCGATCTTGTCAAGTTCATGCAATCTGAGACTACCAGGAAGAAACAGAGAATATTAGACTCACATCTATACAAATACAGCTATAAAAGACACAAGATACTCATACATAGATCAAGGGCTTTTTCAGTTCTGCTCTGTCTTCAGCGGTTTGTCTACAATGTTAGCACTCTGACTGAAGTGCATTAGCTACGACTTGTTCATAACACGCTAGGTGATACCCTGTGATACCTGATAGCGATACCTTCCTTGTTTACACAGGTTTTCCCAGTCGGAACAGGGCTGATAATGTTAAAAGCATCTGCTACATGCTACACATAAGCAATGTTTACTCTCATCCACAGTACAGTGTTTATATTGAGTTACTCATCCACCACAAACCTCTCCCTTCTCTCTATCAGAGGAAAACAGAGATTTCATTAGAAGCTCGACTGTACTGTGTGATGTTGCTCAAGTGGCAGTCCCTCAATGATTAATACACGATTGTCATGCTAGCTCTCACTTTACACTAGCTCTCACTTTACACTAGCTCTCACTTTACACTAGCTCTCACTCTATGCTAGCTCTCACTTTACACTAGCTCTCACTTTACACTAGCTCTCACTCTATGCTAGCTCTCACTTTACACTAGCTCTCACTCTATGCTAGCTCTCACTCTATGCTAGCTCTCACTTTACACTAGCTCTCGCTTTACACTAGCTCTCGCTTTACACTTGCTCTCGCTTTACACTAGCTCTCACTTTACACTAGCTCTCACTCTATGCTAGCTCTCACTTTACACTTGCTCTCACTTTACACTTGCTCTCGCTTTACACTAGCTCTCGCTTTACACTTCCCCTTGCTTTACACTAGCTCTCGCTTTACACTTGCTCTCGCTTTACACTAGCTCTCGCTTTACACTTGCTCTCACTTTACACTAGCTCTCGCTTTACACTAGCTTTCAGTCTATGCTAGCTCTCACTCTATGCTAGCTCTCACTCTATGCTAGCTCTCACTTTACACTAGCTCTCACTTTACACTAGCTCTCACTTTACACTAGCTCTCGCTTTACACTAGCTCTCACTTTACACTAGCTCTCGCTTTACACTAGCTCTCACTTTACACTAGCTCTCACTTTACACTAGCTCTCACTCTATGCTAGCTCTCACTCTATGCTAGCTCTCACTCTACGCTAGCTCTCACTCTACGCTAGCTCTCACTCTATATGCTAGCTCTCACTCTATATGCTAGCTCTCACTCAATGCTAGCTCTCACTCTAAGCAAGCTCTCATTCTACACTAGACCTTGCACTATGCTAACATTATTTTCTTGCTAACAGCTCGAGGTTGTGATGTTACGCTGCCAGGATGTTATTTGGACACAAAAACACTAGTTTTGAAAGCATGAATAAAGCGACTGTGTTTCTAGCAATATATTTATTCCGGTGAGTGATTGGCTACTTCAAATAAAATCACATTAGAGAGCTTGTTAGACCTGTTAGAATTTCTCCCTCTTTATCGTATAAATAATCACACACTTATCACTGTTTACTTAGGAGAGCAGATCCTATCAGCCCAGGAGAATAAACCGTAGTCTAAACACGCAGATCAAAGCTCTCACAGATCACCTGAGGTCAGATACCACGTACTATAGGAGTTTAGGACCAAGAACGAAAGACCAAGAGTTTAGGACCTGTCTTCTAACAGGACATTAAAGACCATGTTCATGTCTGGCAGTAAAAAGAAGAAGTGTTTTTTGTTTACTTGTCAGGAAAGCCGTGAGAGGTGTCTGAACATCTGCGCTCATCAATTCTTCACCGGTTGCTTTAGATCTTGCGAATGTTTCTGGAAAAGAAGGGAAAAAGATTATTTATGGATATCATTTATATGGCAGCTGTGTTTAGTTAAAAAAAATAAAAAAAGACTTGAACAGCACTAAGAATTACCTACCGTTTGCCTTCTCCTTGTTCATGATGTCATTATTCTGGGGGGAAAAAAAAAACAGACCAAGATTAATTAAAAAAAAAAAAAAACTGAAAGCAGAAGCTGACGTTTTTACATTGGTTGTTTTGAAGTTAATGTTTTTTACCACACGAGGACCATGAACATGAACTGACATGATTCATGTTCATCTGTCATCAGCCTCTGAATGAAGTGAGTGAAATATGTTTCAGATTAATTTACTGCACTTAGCCCGAACAGCCGAGAGCATGAGCTGAGAGAAACGTTCGGCGTAGAGACGACAGAAGTGTGCTCGTTCTTCTTCCTCTTGTCGGATTTCATTTATTTCCCCAAATCTTTCATCACTTTCACCATTTCACAATTTTTTCTTCCCATAGCTTGTGTACTGAGGAGCTTAAATCATGGTTCTGATTTATTCTGAATACTTTCAAGATGCAGGCATGAAACCTGATATATCAGAGAGAGAGAGAGAGAGAGAGAGAGAGAGAGAGAGAGAGAGAGAGAGAGAGAGAGAGAGTGCTCACTGTCCTAAAACAGAGTGAATAAGCTGCTTAATATCACACACACACACACACACACATGTGGATGAGAGGCATGAGGAGCTTCAGCATCGTAACAGGAAGAGACACCTTAATCACTCTGTTTTAGGACAGTGAGCACATGATCACTCTCTCTTCTCTCTCTCTCTCTCTCTCTCTCTCTCTCTCTCTCTCTCTCTGTCAGTCCCACATCAAGTCAAATATTTATCTAACTGATGATCAAATCAAATAAAGACTTCTATTTTTTTCTTCTTTCAGAAACACAGACACTGAATAAGGGACACATTTACACGTGTGATTTTGTTGCTTCTCTTCAAACCGAGAATAAATCAGATTCTTTAAATACTTTTTAATTGAAATAAATAAATAAATAAACAGGACAAATTCAGCCCCATGTCACCACCTCCAGGTCTTATTTACTTTCCACCAGATGACCTCCAGGTCTGAGATGTTTCTTTATATAATAAGGTTCAAAATCAATTCATTACTTTTTTTAACAAATGATAAAATAAATAAATAAATAAATAAATAATCTATAAAAAAAAATTTTGATTAAAAAAAAATGCTGCTTATTTTATCAGCACGGAAACTTAATGAACAGCAGAATGATGTGATTAACGACCAGAGCGCACGAGCTCGAGCAGGAACGGGACACACGTTCATGTCAGTTTTCCCGCAACATGCCCCAGAGATGATTATTAATGAACCGTGAATAAACAAAACACTGGATAAAATGTGTACCTTGCCATCGGGAACCTGCTGAATGCACCGTATGACGGAGAAAACCGTGCAGACGATAAGCAGGATGAAAATGAGCATGCGGCTGATGCACAGCTCGCGCCGGAGGGATCGCTGGTTGCGCAGGATCGCGTCCGTCTCCATGAAGATCGTGTAAGACTCGCGACTTTCCGGGCAACTGTCCTTCAACTCCATGGTTGGTCGATCTTCAGATATCCAGCTCACCAAAAGCGCACCAAAGCTCACATCCTCTGCTCACACGCCACTAGGCTATTTATAATGGTGTGTGTGATGGTGTGTGCGTGTTGCGTTTTTTTTTCCCGACGCTTCAAAACAACCTCCTTTACTTAAATTCTCTCTCTCTCTCTCTCTCTCTCTCTCTCTCTCTCTCTCTCTCTCTCTCTCTCTCTCTCTCTCTCTCTCTCTCTCTCTCTCTCTCTCTCTCTCTCTCTCTGTCTTTCTCATGCGGTTTTAAATGCATGTGCGCTTCCTGTCAGCCCATAACACACACACACAGAGACACACTTACACACACATACACACACACACTCACACACACACACACACACACACTCACACACACTCACACACATACACACACACACACACACACACACACACACACACTCACACTCACTCACACACACACACACACACACACACACACACACACACACACACACACACACACACACACGCGCGCTTGAATGGCTTTGTGCCGGGCAACCGTCCAATTTTTTTCTTTTAGGAGCCAGGCAGAATTCACAAGAGAGACAAAAATGTGACTCAGCAGTGATGTAACCAAGTTAATTTGTTAAAAAGATCTTGTAAGAGATTCAGCCCATATCAGTAACATCAGTATTGACGTGAAACGTGACTTAAGAGGCTTTCGGAATGTGTTTAAGTGAAAGTGACGTGACATACGGCTAAGTACGGTGAACCATTCTCAGAATTCGTTCTCTGCCTTTGACCCATCCAAAGTCCACACACACAGCGTGAACACACACTGGAGCAGTTGGGGGGTTTGGTGCCTTGCTCGAGGGTACCTCAGTCATGGCTGGCCTGAGACTCGAACCCCTTCAACCTTAGGATTACTAGTCAGACTCTCTAACCATTAGGCCACGACCTGCCCTGAAAGTTAAGATACAGACCCAGGTTATCACACCACACTCTCGCAGAGACAGGACACTAAACCTTGAAACATTTCCCTGGCAGTGGTGGGATTTGAACCCATGCCTCCAAAGAGACTGGAGCCTAAATCCAGCGCCTTAATAAATGCATATATTGAATCAATTACCCCTGGGGCAAATTACAGCCAAGTGGTTACTTTACTCCTGAAGCATTGCTGGTACAGTATAATAAATAATCACTTTTCATTTTCTGACATGACGGCCCCACACACACACACGGCCCCACACACACACACACACACACACACACAGCCCCACACACACACACACAGTCCCACACACACACGGCCCGCCACACACACACGGCCCCACACACACAGCCCCCCCCACACACACACACACAGCCCCCCCCACACACACACAGCTCACACACACAGAGCCACACACACCCACACACACACACACCCCTGGGTTGGTAGCTGTCACGTGATGGTGTGTAAAATAAAATGGGGAAGAACAAAAAAATGTGATTCATACAACAGAAAGTTTGTAAGTTATACATAAGCACATATGTATTTATTAAGGAGAATCAAGCACACTTTGTCGTCATGCCGTTCCAGTGCACACTTTAGTATAAAGTCCGAATACAAGACAACAACACAAGGACGAAGTTCGCACAAGTTTTGGATTGCACAAGGAATTGTACAAATTGCGTAACAGGATTAAACTAAAACTATGTCATGCAAATGGTGGAGCGGAGAAAAAGCTCTCGATAGACAGAACTCTTGAAGAAGTATCTACTGTACCACGGTACAACTAAACACGCTAATTATTTCTCCTAATGTCTCTGCCAAAGATGTTGTCAACTTTACTGACCACTGAGTCAGCTTTCTCTTCTTCCTGTACACAATCTTGCTCCCAAAAGCAGCTGCTGAATTTCAGGGCAAACAAAGTTCGCACATTCAGGCCTCCATAAGCATTTACTAGCAGGTTACAGCGTGTCAGATGACGCATCTGAACTTGGCATGGTTGCCACGAAGTTGGCAGCAACTCGTTCGGGTGGCAGATCCATAATTTTTCAATTGGCCATAAAATTGCCCACTTACGTGGTAAGACAAACAAAAGGATTCCGTTTGCCCGGGTTTACAATAAAAAGAAAACATGACAAACCACAACACCACTGATGCTGTAGTTCTGTCTGTTAGCAGATCTGCTATTTCTTAACAGGAAAAAATTCTAGCAAAGACATATTTGTTAATATTAGATACCAGGAGACCAGGACAGACATATTTATTACATGACTGATCAAAGCTAACAAGCCAGAGGTGATATGGCAGGAACACCGGCAAGGGCGTGGCACCTCAAACATAGAAACAACAAAACACACGAATAAGAGCACGCCCTCTGTTGGTCAGGTTGAGGACTGACAGATTTCCTGACAAGATTGTTCCAATAAAAGGACAGTCTTTTAGGCCAGAGTAATACAGGACACTGTATTACTGAATTGTGGACATTTATACTGTACATATGTTCATGATACCCTCAGCATCTTCTGTTGATTTGTGGTTCACTTGAAGCTTTCAGATCAACGTTTATTCTTTCTTGGTGATTAGTTGCTTTATAGATTTGCAGACAATTGATTGTATAGATGGGGGACACGGTGGCTTAGCGGTTAGCACGTTCCTCACAAATTCAGGGTTGGGGGTTCGATTCCCGCCTCCGCGTCGTGTGTGTGGAGTTTGCATGTTCTCCACCGTGCCTCGGGGGTTTCCTCCTGTTATATAATTATTATTATTGATTTGTGCATTGCTCCAAAGGAAAATCGTTTTTTTTTTCACTGAAGAATTACTTGTATTTTTTTTAATAGACAGTGGTAACTTGGACAAAAAGCATCTGTCTACAATGCTAGGCCCTTTCACTGCTACAGGTCTGCTCCACATTAATTCCTCATTATTTATAAAAGCAGCCAGTCTGAGGTTTCAGTCTTCCACATTGTTTAAAGAAACAGTCATGTCTGAATAGCTAATGCAGGAAATTAAAAATTAAGTACATGTGTTTCTAATCATAATTGTTTTTTTATTGAGGTCTTGATTTGCCAAAAGAATTGTCCTGGTTGTATACTGACTCAATCCTGTACATGCAGATCACTGTAGGGCTGTTATTGGCACACACACAAAAAAAAGAACTATTGTCGTGTTGACTTGAGCTTATGGGTTTCACTTCTCCTTTACGTTTACACTCACATACTATGCTCATGTACATATACGTATAATTAACATATAAGAGAAACGCTGAATGAATGAATACTGCTGCAGATCTTGGAGTGAATCTTCCCAGTGTCTCTTCAGGCTCACCCTTTTCCTCCTAACCTTTGGTCCTTCTATGTCGATTGCCTCCTCCGGACTTTATGTCTCTATCGCCGTGTTATTAAACTGCTTATTCAGTTTCCTGCATGTTATCAGTTTGGTTTGTATTTATATATGATGTATTGTGATAACACAGGGTGTGAACAACTTCCTCGGGAGCTCGTAAGAACATAGATGAATGGAGAACGGAGATCAAGCTTACTTTTTAACTGTAGACCGACATGACACCTTAGCTGTAATCGATCGTAGTCGCACAGTTTTAGACGCGATCGTAAACAAAATGTTTCTTTAGGCTTTTGAGGGTTAACCGGGTTATATATTTGTATTATGTAAGAATAGGCAATAAAATGATGGCCAATGTAAGCCAGGTTTGCTCCTCTGATAGTACAAACATAAAGCCACACTAATCTAGCATGATTCTTCATTACAGAATACCATCAGACTGATTCCTCGGATGCTCCTAGTCCTGGTGATGACTAGTACCCCTTTTCAACCAAAAAGAACCAGGTACTGGTTTAGAGCTAGCGCTGGTGCTGGTTTAAAATTGGTTCCACTGGCAAACCTTCTAAGAACCGGTTTGCCTTTCCACCGGTTAGAGAGCATCACAGAGCCGAGTCTGACGTCACCGTATACGTGTCACGTTACACGGCGACGTTAGCGCAGCAGCGACAAACACAAACGCAACATCAACAATGGCGGATGTTGCTTTACTGTTAATGCTCATGGCTTTGCGAACCTACATCGGCATCCAAACGTGGCGAATCCGACGTGTACGTGCAGCTGTATGTAATCTGTATAAACGGAGGTTGTGATCCTGTGTATTAAACATCAGTATACTTAAGGTACATTATCACAGGCCCTAACAGTAGCCCCGCCCCCAGGTGCTAACAGTAGCCCCGCCCACAGCCCCTGACACAAGCAGTTCTTAAGTCTAGATCAGCAACATATTGGTTCTACTTAAGAACCACTTTTCCTGGTTCAGAGCCGATGCTTTGGCCGGTGCTTTGGAAAACGAAAGAAGTGGTTCTAGTTTAGGCTCCGAACCTTCACTCAAACTGCCTCGGTGGAAAAGCTGCATAGATGAGTATCTGTAGTGGGTTGGACTGGACTTATAAATCATCACAACACACTACAGACACAAAACTGCCCTGACATGGGCTTGTTTTTATTCCAATTTTCCCCAGATACTTGATTCTGCACCCAGGACCTATTTGGGGGCAATAATGTCTGGTTCCTACTTCTCTGGAACAAGATTGACTGGTTAAAAAAAAAAGTTGGCAGGCCAGAAGACACTGGCAAGAATTCTGGGGAAAAAAGTCACTGGAAAAAAATTCTAGCACTATTCAAACACAATGCCTCCCTCACTTCATGACTGACCAGACAAACCTTAACCCAAACCGAAAGCCAGCCAAAGTGTCTAATTAACATCCAAGCTACAACACAAACTGAAAGTCATACAACAAGTACTGTAAGTATCCATCCAAAATGTGAGCAACAGACTATTCAGAATGAGCAATAGGCTGCACCTCTGCAGAGCGAGGAGAGTACGGAGTCTGCTGTTACAATAAGCTCCACTCTTCTCTTACTGTATGTGAAGGCTTTCCGCTAGACAATGGAGCGTGACTATGGGGATAGGCAATCATTCATTCATTCATTCATTCATTCATTCACGAGAGTTTACATTAGTAACTCTGATGTTGGGATGTTGAGGAGACTCCAATCCATCATGTCAAGTTCTTTAACCCTAACCTCCATGCCATGTCTTCATGGAGCTGGTTTGCACTGCTGCATATCATGCCGGAGCATGTGTTTGGGTCTGTTACTGTAATTAGGAAGCACTAAAGGGAAATGGGTGTGATGGTCATGGGGTGCACATACTTTTGTTAATTGAGAGATCTGCAGCTGTACAAAAATTTAGGAGCAACTCCGTTTTTCAAGGTTAATTCTCTTTCCAAGAAATGTAAGGACTTAGATGATGTTCCAGATGGAAGAATATATGTCTGGTGAGCTTGCCTTGTCTGCTCAAACTTTATGATGAACCCCTGGACCGGGCATCATGCTTTAAGCTCTAGGTCTAATGATGGTTAGCCTCATTGCCCTCTCGTTATTCAAGGTAATTTCTATCTATTTTCAATGGGAAGAAGATCTCCCTGATTCTACCCTGACCCTGAGATTGTTTGGGGCAAGAAGGTTCCTGCAAACAGTATTTATAAACAGTGGCTTCAGTATTTAACCTTGGATTAAACCTTTGACCAACTCTATTAAAGCTTGATGACCCTTGTTCTTTTTCCAGTCGTCATAAAACCAGGAAGTTCCTTTCTCAGAATTTGGGCTCATTTTAAATACTATATGTTTTTTCAGTCTCCCTCTACGTTTGCCCCACTGCTGCTGATCATGCATTTTCTCCCTTCTTAGCAGACATCATTTCCTCTACATGGTATAATCAGGGTATTTTTTATATAATAGGCAACATTTTTATATACCTGCAGACTCACATTAAGGAATTCTTCTAATACATTTTGGAAACTATGGGGCCTTGTTCTCCGGCTGGAGAGGATATGGGGATAAATAAAGACTCTTGGTTTATAAGAGCTAACATTGTGTTTGGCGTCTCACTGACGTCTCACAGGCGTCTCATCGGCGTGATGGTTAACGTTTGTATATTATGGACACACTTGATTGTGAGCTTACATTTACAGCATTTTACAGCTCTTATCCGGAGTGACTTACATTTCCTTATTTCAGTTTATACACCTAAGCAATTGAGGGTTACGAGCCTCGCTCAGGGGCCCTGCAGTGGCAACCCGGGATTCGGACCAATGACCTTCCGATCAGTAGTCGATCACCTTAACCGCCAAGCTATCGCGTCCCACATATGTGGAGCATAGAGGTTCAAGTGGATAAGGCTTTGGGTTGTTCATTCAAGCTGCACTGTTGGGCCCTTGAGCAAGGCCCTTAATCCTCACTCTCACTGTATCGTGGCTGATTCTGTGCTCTGTCTCCAACCTAATGTAGATGTGACAATGTATATGTGTTTAAAATAAAATGTATGGGATTTTAAAATTGTGATTCCTTACTAGGGGGGCGCGGTGGCTTAGCGGTTAGCACGTTCGCCTCACACCTCCAGGGTCGGGGGGTCGATTCCCGCCTCTGCCTCGTGTGTGTGGAGTTTGCATGTTCTCCTCGTGCCTCGGGGGTTTCCTCCGGGTACTCCGGTTTCCTCCCCCGGTCCAAAGACATGCATGGTAGGTTGATTGGCATCTCTGGGAAATTGTCCGTAGTGTGTGAGTGTGTGAGTGAATGAGAGTGTGTGTGTGCCCTGTGATGGGTTGGCACTCCGTCCAGGGTGTATCCTGCCTCGATGCCCGATGACGCCGAGATAGGCACAGGCTCCCCGTGACCCGAGGTAGAAAACGAATGAATGAATTAATAATTCTTACTAAAGTTGTGTTGACTAAAATGTGCACTGCAATATTTCCTGAAGTGTAAATAGATTGTTGGTTAAAGATTTGCCTCAGAGTATTTTCAGTGTGGCTATGGACCTTACGTCAGCATGTAATTATGTGCTTCAGCTGTATTTGTTTTGGATGTTTGGATTAAAACCATCTGCCAAACGAATAATACGGATGGTAAACCACACACAGATTCTAACTGGAAAGAGATACATGGTGAAAGGTCATACGATGACAAACCCTGACTTCATCTGGAATGTGTGTGGGTTCCGAGTAACTCACGATGTAAAGGACAACGACGGACGGAGGATGTTACAGGTGGTGCTGATGCGAGGAGACGTTACTCATGTGCACTTTCAGATCGAATCCATTTAAAGCTGTATATCCCGATAAATGTCCGAGGAACCGAGCAGAGATGTCATTACAGAATGAGATGTCAGGTCGATTAATTAACTTAATTGCCGTAGAGTCAAGACTACACCGTACACAACCCAATGGACATCCGGTCCTTATGAGAAGTCCTGCAATTTGTCCAATTCTGGTGAAGCTTTAAAGTACATAGTTATATCTGGGTTTATATCTAATAGCTAATACAATGCAATTATCTCTGGATCTGTTTCATGCTCCAAATATTCAGATTTCAACTCAAAATAATAAGGACAAGGACTAAAACAGGTGGGTATTCTTAAAGGGTCCGAGCAACAAAGTGGACACCAAAGTGGACATGTGACACGGATTAAACTTTAATGGGTTTTTTAGGTGTCCACGTACCAAAGTGGACATGAGGACTAAGTGGTGATGGACTAAAAACAGAATAGGTTTTTTAGGTGTCCAGAACCAAAGTGGACACCAAAGTGGACGTGTGACACTGATTAAACTTTAATGGGTTTTTTTAGGTGTCCACGTACCAAAGTGGACATGAGGACTAAGTGATGATGGATGAAAAACAGAATGGGTTTTTCAGGTGTCCATGTACAGTACCAAAGTGGACATGAGGACTAAGTGGTGATGGACGAAAAACAGAATGGGTTTTTTAGGTGTCCAGCACCAAAGTGGACATGTGACACTGATTAAACTTTAATGGGTTTTTTAGGTGTCCAGCACCAAAGTGGACATGAGGACTAAGTGGTGATGGACGAAAAACAGAATGGGTTTTTTAGGTGTCCACGCACCAAAGTGGACATGAGGACTAAGTGGTGATGGACTAAAAACAGAATGGGTTTTTTAGGTGTCCATGCACCAAAGTGGACACCAAAGTGGATAAATCATAATAGGATGTGAGGGGACCGAGCACAGTCCAAGTGGACATCAAAGTAGACATTTGTCCAAAGTGGACAAAGTCATCACAATCATGGGCATCGGAAGCAAATAAAAAGTGGGCGAGTCCTGTCCCACCCACATATAATGGTTCCGACGCCCACGATCACCCTAATTGGACATAGCCTAAAACAGAATGGGTCGTTAGGGGTCCAAGCACCAAAGGACTTGTCCAGATCTCATAAAACGTACGTCTCACTACCAAAATTCTTTTGTCCTACCGATTCACTTGGTGGTTCAACCAAACTAAAAACGTTTGTAGCTCGCCTCGATTTTTATGTTGATTTGCGTAATATAACTTGCACTTTTTTAGCTAACAATCTCCTAGCATGATGGATACACAGTCAATGTATGTACTTTCTCTAGTATGTTCATACTTTTGGCTCATAGTAGATGAAGACAATCCGGGATGCAGCCTTGTTCATTTTGAAAACAATATGGCCGCCACATACCTACAGTACCACTCAGCAAGGCAGCACCTAATCGGTCGGTCGATGGAACTCATGTATATAAAACTTGTTCACATACGTTACTGTGCAAAAGTTTTAGGCAGGTGTGAAAAAATGCTGTAAACAAAGAACGCTTTCGAAAATGGAAGTGTTAAACATTTATTTTCAGAAATAAAACCAGCCTTCAACTTCAAAACAGCAGCAATTCTTCTAGGTCCACTCGCATAGAGTTTGTGAAGGAACTCGGCCGGTAGGTCGTTCCAGACGTCTTGTGCCTCTTTTCCACCGAGGCAGTTCGAGTGCAGGTTCAGAGCCTAATTTAGAACCAGTTCTTTCTGTTTCGACACCCAAAGCACCGGCTCCGAACCAGGAAAAGTGGTTCTTAAGTAGCACCAAAACGTTGCTGGTATAGACTTAAGAACCGCTTGCGTCAGGAGCTGTGGGCGGGGCTGTGGGTGGGGCTACTGTTAGCGCGTTTGATAACGTACCTTAAGTATACTAATGTTTAATACACTTTTACTTTGCCGCGATATGATGCATTATCAGCACACATGATAGTAGGTAGCTACATGCTAAGGCTAAATTTTTTTCTGTGTTAACGATAAAATAACGTTATGTACTTTATCGATCACAACCTCCGTTTATACAGATTACACGGAGCCGCACGTACACGTTTTATTCGCCGCGTTTGGATGCCGATGTAGGTTCACAAAGCCATGAGCATTAACAGTAAATCAACATCCGCCATTGTTGTTGTGTTTGTGTTTGTCGCTGCTGCGCTAACGTCGCTGGGACACGTGACACGGCGCTGTGATGGCTCTCTAGCCGGTGGAAAGGCAAACCGGTTCTTAGAAGGTTCGCCAGTGGAACCATCTTTGAACCAGCACCAGCACGAGCTCTGAACCAGCCCCTTTTTCTTTCCGGTGGAAAAGAGGCATTGGAGAACCAACCGCAGATCTCCTGTGGATGTCGGGCTTTCTCACATCCTTCTGTCTCTTCACGTAATCCCAGACGCACCAGATGAAGTCGAGATCGGGGCTCTGTGGGGGTCGTGCCATCGCTTCATGCTGGTTTGAAGGTAAAAGTTACAGTAGTAAGACCGAATATTTATACTTAGATTTTGCTCACATTGCGTTTTGTAAATTGACAGAAATAAACACTCGTTATTTATATTTCTGAAAGCGTTCTTTGTTTAAAGCATTTTTTTCCACACCTGCCTAAAACTTTTGCACAGTACTGTGTGTAACTTAACAAGGGCTGGCTAGTGTTAGTCATTTCAGTTTGTTTATACCAAAGGACCAGACAAAAAAAAATAAAACAATTTAAAGTTAATATAGAAACAGTTCAAATAAAACGCTCAAATGGTTTCCATCAGGGATTTTTCGGGTTATTGTGACATTAATCAGGGAAACATTATAAACCAATCGAGTGAAAGGGTTTTAAATCTTTTTGTTTCAGCCTGAGAAAATGTATCAAGGCTCAACAGACAACCTCAGACCTGGTTTTTTTTTTAACCACATGAGATTTTACTGGAATTGAGTAATGGAGTAATTTACGTACATGAGGTCATAAATGAAAAAAAACAAAAAACAAACAAACAAAAAAAATGTCCATTAGACAGTATTGTATCATAATGAACAGTGTAAGGTATTTACAAATCTCAGAAAGAGAGAGAGAGAGAGAGAGAGAGAGAGAGAGAGAGAGAGAGAGAGAGAGAGAGAGAGAAAGTGATGGAAAGAGTGAGGGAAAGAGGGTGAGAGAGACAGCGAGAGACAGAGACAGTGTGAGACAGTGTGAGACAGTGAGAGTGAGAGAGAGAGACTGAGAGAGAGAGAGAGAGAGAGAGAGAGAGAGAGAGAGAGAGAGAGAGAAAGTGAGAGTGAGGGAAAGAGGGTGAGAGAGACAGCGAGAGACAGAGACAGAGACAGTGTGAGACAGTGAGAGTGAGAGAGAGAGAGAGAGAGAGAGAGAGAGAGAGAGAGAGAGAGAATGAGGGAAAGAGAGTGAGAGAGAGAGAGAGAAAGAGTGAGAGAAGGAGAGAGAAAGAGAAGAGAGAGAGTGTGTGTGTGTGAGACAGTGAAAGTGAGAGAGAGAGAGAGAGAGAGAGAGAGAGAGAGAGAGAGACAGAAAGTGAGAGAGAGTGAGAGAGTGAGGGAAAGAGAGTGAGAGAGACAGCAAGAGAAAGAGAGAGTGTGAGACAGTGAGAGAGAGAGAGACAGTGAGAGTGAAAGAGAGAGAGAGAGAGAGAGAGAGAGAGAGAGAGAGAGAGTGAGAGAAAGTGAGACAGAAAGAGAAAGAGAGACAGAGAGGGGGGGGGAGAGAGGAACAGTGGGATTTTCCCTTCTGTACCACTGCTGATGTTTGGGGGAAAGCCGCTGTTGTATTACATGCTTAATAAGAAGATTATGAGCGTTCGTCACAGCGAGCACTTAAGAGGACATTTACAAGCTTACAGAAGAACTCTGTGCTTCCAGACTTTTAGTGAAGTACCACATACTGTACCGGCTGTGATGTTCAAGGTGCACATACTTTTGGTTTGGATCACTTTAATAAATGGTAGAAACAGGGTTTATGATGCATTTCTCATCACCATGTCAGTAGGTCATGAAGTGAAAGGCTCCTCAAGGTCTGTGCGTGTGTGTGTGTGTGTGTGTGTGTGTGTGTGTGTGTGTGTGTGTGTGTGTGTGTGTGTGTGGGAAAGGCCCAAAGTCAGGAACACAATTAAATTACGGGCTTTGATATCTTGTGATCAGGGATTTTTTTTGTTTCTATAGTTGGATTTAATTTGTTTGGAAATTTGTTAGTCAAAGGCAGCAGTTAAGATCCTGTCGTAGCCACAATACTAAGCTGTACTTTAGCACGGGCTCCATGCTCACTTTAAGTGCTTGGCAGATTTCTCTGAGCTCTGGCAAAAGGTTTATTTACACTTTCTTTCACCGTATTTTTTTGGGGGGGTTTTTTTTTTTTCCCGGGTAAAAAACAGTGTAAGGTTTGTGCTTCTGTTCGCCTCAGCAAATATTTTTTGTTCCGCGGTTTTATGTTAATTTGCGTAAAGCCGAACGAAAATAAATAAATAAATAAATAAATAAAGAAATAAATAATACATTACTACTGCCTTAATCTAATAAACCTCACCCGGTCTCGACACGACGAGCAGAATTATTCGTGACGTAAAGCTCCGTATGTTTTACGGTAAAAAAATAAAAGCGCTCCTGAGCCTGGTCTCGAACAGAACACAGCGTGTTATTTGACAGTGTGATATTGCCTGTTTTTTTTGGGATTGACAAGAATCTGAGGTTTGTGAAGAGGTTTCTCAGAATTTTTTTTTTTTACAGCATTTTGTCTCATGACTGAAAAAAAGGGATGTTGACGTCTTCTGACGTCTTTTTTCCGTTCCGTTTGACGCACCAGAGAGGTCACGTACATTAGAAATGCAGAACAAACTCAACAGCACAGATTGACACAGAAATAAATATGATTTCAAATAATAATCATAATAATAATAATAATAATAATAATACATTATACAAACAAAGTCCGGTCGCGAGTCCGTTTCGGTTCATTTGCACTTTTCAGCCACGTGACTTTTTTTTTTAATAAAAAAATGCAGTCCTGTACATGTCATTTCACACACACACACACACATACACACACACACACACAGCTCTTCTCCAAAAGTCTTAAGTCGTGTGTTTTCTTCTTTCAGTTCAAAAGACAAAACAAACCCGATGTACATTAGATGGCTTTTCAGTTTGCGTCCAAACTTGTGAACTAGTGAATCTGTGCAGCTTCTGTTAATGCACAAAAAGTCTGTGCACAAACCTGTATAGAATCCAGCTCTATACACACACACACACACACACACACACACACACACACACACACGTTCTTCTGTTTGTTATTATTACCAGCAACAAGCACAGGTTAAGTAAAACTCACTAGATTGTTTTATTCTGGTGTCGTAATGCTGATGTGCTGCGTTTCAGTCATCAGGCTACAATATAAGAGTCAAAAATAGATATAATCAAAGTCATTACCGGGAAGTCTTACTAGAGATGAGTAAGGGGGTGTGGCCAAGAGAATAGTTTTAGAAAAGCTGAAGGGGTGTGGCCAAGAGAATGGTTTCAAATAGCAGAGGGGGTGTGGCCAAAAGAAGCCTGCAGATAGATGAGGGGTGTGGCCAAGAGCATGGTTTCAGATAGCCAAGGGGGCGTGGCTAAGAGGACCGGTTGTGATAGCCAAGGCGGCGTGGCTAAGAGGATGGTTTCAGATAGTCAAAGGGGCGTGGCTAAGAGGACAGTTTAAGATAGTTGAGAGATCGTGGCCAAAATAAAGCCTGCAAATAGCTGATGGGCTTGGCCAACAGAATGGGTTCAGATAGCTGAGGGGCGTGGCCAACAGGATGGGTTCAGATAGGTGAGGGGCGTGGCCAACAGGATGGGTTCAGATAGGCGAGGGGCGTGGCCAACAGGATGGGTTCAGATAGCTGAGGGGCGTGGCCAACAGGATGGGTTCAGATAGGTGAGGGGCATGGCCAACAGGATGGGTTCAGATAGGTGAGGGGCGTGGCCAACAGGATGGGTTCAGATAGGTGAGGGGCATGGCCAACAGGATGGGTTCAGATAGCTGAGGGGCATGGCCAACAGGATGGGTTCAGATAGCTGAGGGGCATGGCCAACAGGATGGGTTCAGATAGCTGAGGGGCATGGCCAACAGGATGGGCTGAGATTGCTAAGACTACAGAGGGGTTAGGAGGAGCGACTAAGAGAAAGCCTGACCTAAGGTGAGTGGGTGTGGCCACAAGGATGTCTACAGTGAGGTGAGGGGCGTGGCCATGAGGATGTCTACAGTGAGGTGAGTGAGAGAGCATGACCATGAGGATACCTACAGTGAGCTGAGGGGGTGTGTCCATTGGGATGTCTACAGTGAGGTGAGGGGGCGTGGCCAGGATGGTGACATCAGAGAGGGAGGAACACAACTTCAGGATAATGACTTCATAGTTACATATTTTTGCTTCAAAAAAATTTTTTTTTTTTTTAAATGTTTTGGATTATATTTTATTTTGTATGGATTTCTAGATGGTATTTCTATATCAGTATTGTAAAAAAAAAAAAAAAAAGATCACGATATATATCGGCACATACTGAATCGTACAACTGGTAGGTTTTGGAGCTCCGGAGCTAAATATGAAGTTTCGTTGGTCAGAAATCCCCTTGTGCTCGAAGCCGTAAAGCGTTTATACCAAATGACTTCAATGTTTATTGTAATATCATTCAGCCAATGAGGTTGTGCAGAACATGAGCTCGTCACCGGATGTGAAGCAATAATCCACACAAACAGGATCAGACATCTGATCTGTACATCGGAGCTGTGATGCGTTTTTCATACATGTTTTTAAGTTTATGATCATAATTACGTCATTGGGATTCAGTGGGAGTTGCGGGAATAACCCGGCTGGAGAGCCGACTGGGGAAAATGGCGATGAGTGTTGATAAAAAGAAGCTGAGAAGGAATCTCCCAGTGGAGAGTGAAGCCAAACCCGGGAGTGAGTTTTAGTAGTCCTGCTTTTTAGCACCAGCTGTGATTTCCCATCTGAGGTTAAGCGTCCGTGCCAAAAACATCGAGTTACTCATGTTCCTGTTGTAAGGAAAGTTATTGCCTGGATAAATGATGGGTGCTGGAGAGAGCGGTTTGGGGGGTGGGGGAGGGGTGTGTGTGTTGGGCTCCAGTGTGTAAAGTTCAACCAAAGCGATGTAACTGTGCTGTTTACTAGTAATAATAAAAATAATAAATCAGTGTTTATTATTTTATCCCTTAAAACCGATTCCAATCGATCACAGGCTGATGAAATCGTCCGGGACGTACCGCCGTTTCAGCGGATTTCGGTTACGGCGAAACTTTCAGCGTAAACCTGTTTATCTGTGGCGAAGCTGAACACGCGGATCGGTTTTATTACACGCCGCAGATCAAAGCCAAAATATTTAATACGACTGAAAGCACGGACATCGCATCAAGCAAGAAAATCGATATTTCGAAAGATTATCGATTTCAGACGCGAGGGGAAATGGGCGGGGTTTCGGAAAACCTTCTGCATTGATTTAACCGGTTTACTTACCTCAGCGCGATGTTAGTATTAGCCTGTGTTAGCATTAGCTGCTTCTTAAATTCCCTAATCAGAAATATTTCGATTTCCAAGCGATATCGCAGCACGGACGACAGAGCAGAAGATCAAAGGTCGAGCCATTGGACTAAGATGCTAGCGTTTGATTCTGTAGGAAGTTCTTCTGGAAACCTAAAGCACCATTTTTTTTCTCCTGGGTACACTTTCTTTCTTTCATTCACATATCGTATGAAATAAAGCCTTCGAGATTACGGTATCTGGGTGTTAGCACTAGCACTTGGCACAAATATAGCTTTAAAAAACACTTTTCTGTACATAACCTCTTCAAAACCGTCTTTAGTGGGCAAACGACTGGACTGAAATGCTAGCGTTAGCTCCTAGATAAGAGATAGAAGCTCACGTTTCCTCATATTTTTCCTTTTCCGTTTTTTTGTCCATGGCATCAAAAACGGTGCAGCAAAAAAGTGAGTAATCTTTATCTTATCTATATGCATTTCCTTTCACGCTTTGTACATAGCATCATCACGGAAGAAACGAAATGCGTTTAAACAGATGAGTCACCGCACTTTAGACGTTAGCGTCGGTTCCTAGCGCAAGCCTTCGTTCTTTGAAAATGACGTAGCGTCAGACTCAAGAGCTCATTAGCGCGCTTCGTAGCATACCGATGTGTCGATCAATCGGACGCGTTAACTATCTAATCCGCCGCAGTAATGATGTTAGCGTTAGCTCCGTGAGAACGGTTGAAAACCGTACAGCGTCTTTTCTGAATTTCTGATTCTCGTAGCAATCTCTTCTCCTTTTAATACTTTGCACATGACAACGATGACTGAGCGATAAAACCTTGAAAGTGTCTTCCTCCTAATGTTCTTACGTGGGTTTAACTTAATGATCCGCCAGACTGAGACGTTAGCTCGATGTCTTAGCGCGTTCTTGAAAATGTAAAGCGTCTCTCCCACCATGTCACGCGAATACGCTTCCTGTCACGCCTTGTAAACGTTAGCGGCAGGCGCTAAAGCGAGTTGGCCATTAGACGGCGCCGAGCATTGCTCCTCCTCTAGTAGGACGCCAGGCTCTGCGTGCGGGATGCTGTCATGGTAACTGCTGAAGCTGATGTTGTCCTCCTTCAGCTCAATGGTCCAGAACGGTGCGTTGAGCTTGCGGTTGCGGTACTCGCGGTATGTGTACACGCCGCCCACGAAGCCCATCAGCAGCACCAGAAGAACGATGATCACAGCCAGGACGATGACGTTGAACTGCGTCCATGAAACCACGGCAAGTGCAGAGGCTGTGCTGTTGCTGGCCGCGGGGTCTCCCGGGCCAGACTGAAGGGGCGGGGCTTTGCTTGGGGACGAGGTGAAGAGAAGGGACGAAGCTGGAGGTGCAGGGGTGGAGCTGGAGGTCTGCGGGCTCGTGATTATGGAAGTTCTTGTAGGGACTGGGAGGAGCCTTGAGGCTAAAAGAAGAGAATGTAAATAATTACAGCTACATACATAGAAGATGCACAAAACTTCTCAAAAGTAAATGTCCCCCAACCCCAAGATTTTTTCCACACAAGGATGATGCGATGAACCCAATAGTATACGGTTTTTATGTTAGCAAACGTTACCAGTAACTTTATATGCTAACGTCAGCGACTGCCACACGTTCTTTACTCATTATTCATTATTATTCAGAAGCACTGAACAATGATCTAAGACAGCTGCAGAGTTTTAACATTCCTTGTATAGCTTGTGAATTGGAGACGTTTCGTGAACACATTCTGCCTGTCTATTTGTCATTGGGAAAAGAAAAAAAAAACGAGATGCTTCTTAGAAACTATCTGGTTGTTTCTAAAATAAAGTGGAATACTCATCAACTCATGACTTTTAATCCTGATTTTTTTTTTTTTTCCGCTTCAATCCGGTGATGATTCTTCATGACTCAGAAAGGTCAGGATTATGAGACGAGCATGAGGCTTATGGCATGATGATGATGAACCCTTACTGTATGTTGTAACTTACTGTATGTCGTTACAGTACACTGTTCTTGTCTCAATACGTTTATATAAGAATCATCGCTCGGTCAATAAAATGACAACACGTTATTATTTAAAAGAAATTAGACGGGTTAAACAATTAAACCATGGATACTTATGTTTGAACGCACCGACCTGATCAAAAATATTGGAACACGTAACTAACAGGTGGTTCTTGTCACCGGTGTTGTGCTAGTTACTAAGAAATTGTAACTCGTTACAGTTATTAGTTACTTCATTCAAAAAGTAACCCAATTACTTTGTTGATTACTTACAGTAACGCGTTACTGTCAAAAATAACTTTAATGTTCCCATTAATGCCCTTGTATGCGTTGTGGTCTATACCAGGGGTCGGCAAACACTTAAACTCTCAAAAGAGCCGTTTGGAGCCGTTTACCACAGGAAAAAAAACACAGGGAGCCACAAAACCCTTTTGACATGTAAACTGAAGAAAAATAAAAAAATTAATTAATCGATTGATTGATTAATTAATCAATCAATCGATTAATTCATTGATTAATTAATCAATCAATCAATCAGTTGATTGATTAATTAATCAATTAATGAATTCATTAATAATATATTAGATATATTTATTTATAATATATTAATTAATTATATATAATGAATTGATCGATTGATCGATCGATCGAACAATCAAGTAAGTAAGTAAGTAAGTAAGTAAGTAAGTAAGTAAGTAATAATTAATAATAAATTAATAAGAAAGCAATTAATTACTTAATTGAATGATTGATTGCATGATTGATTGATTGATTGATTGATTGATTGATTGATTGATTGGTTAGTTAGTTAGATAATTAATTAATATATAGATATATATTATTAAATATATATCTATATATTTAGCCGCATATATCATGTTTTTTACCTTTATGGAAAGTGTAGAAAAAACTGTAGTGTTGCATTTACGAAATCAATAAACTGCTACCGAGTAAACGACATTTTATTTCTGCAGGCAGTCTGAACTCACTAAGACGCCGGGCTGAAGGTTCCTTTCAAATAAAAGGTTCGATGTCTAATTGAGTCCTCTTCGTATCCGTGACATCAAAATTTTAACTTGCCGGCTGCAGCAAACCAAAAATGCGTCTGCTTCTGCGTCGGAATTCGCAGGTCGGCGGTTATGACGCGTGTTTTGAGCGACAAAAAAATTAAACACGGTTTATTTTAATGTTACAAGAGCATCATTACTTTAGAGTTTAATTTTTTTTAAAAACTAACTAAAATAAAATATATTTAAATCAAATATTTATTTTCCAAATCTACAGGGAGCCGCAGCAGAGGGATGAAAGAGCCACTTGCGGCTCCGGAGCCGCGGGTTGCCGACCCCTGCTCTATACAAACACAACACTGTTTGTTGATCGGTCCCTGGCTAACGGTCCGGTTAAAATCTAGTCCTTGTTGTTTGGCTGGAGGGGTTTGACTAACCGAGTGTGTCCACCGACACCGGGTTTAGCTTCTAGCTTCTTCGAGGCGTGTAGTTTCTACCTCCAGATTGGAGTTGCTGTTTATCGCAGTAGACCTTCGAACCAGAAAGACACAGCTTACATCTGACTAATAGGTTTTTGTCTTTACGCTCAACTAAAGTGAAATAATGAGCATGTTTCCACAGAGAAACTCGTCTTACTCTAGCCTCGACTCGCCGTTTCTGCCGCACATACATGAATTAACGGCGTCTTTGTGTTTACAGGTTGGCATCCACCGATCCTGCGATGCGTCGCTGCTGTAAACAGGTTAGTCTGTAGGCTACACTTCAGCCTAAACGAATTAAATTAAAAAAAGTAACAGA
>NC_062531.1:25469956-25477456 GCF_022655615.1 Tachysurus fulvidraco | reverse complement strand
TCAGAAACAGGAAGTGTTTCTCTTCTCCTCTGGCTGCTTATTCATTTATAACCAGATATTCAAAAGGAAACCACCTAGCATGCTGCTAACAGGCTAATTGCTATTAATCTTCTGTTATTGTGCCACTAAACGCTCCAAAACCTCTTCAGGTTACTTATAACTTCCTGTAGCGTATTGCTAATTGTTCTCCTACTAGCATACTGCTAATTTTGGTAAATCTGTAACGTTAGCATAATTTTCTTTATTAATGATGGATTAGCTGTTAGCTAGCTGTGCACTCAAAAACACTCCATGCTCGTGTGGGAACCGCACGACCGAAAAAAAACACCCGAGGCTAATAATTTAGCTACCTAGCATAGTGGAAACGTGACAAAATCGTAGATATTATCAACATTTTTCTTCAGAAGTGTAGCTAAAATAGCATTGTTGTCAAGAACGTTCACCGATCGCTAGGTGAAGTGTCACAGTGTTAAGGTAGTTAACTAGCTAGCTCGGTTACCAGCGTTGTAATGTAACGGAGTACAAATACTTCGTTACCGTACTTAAGTAGAAATGTCACGTATCTGTACTTTACGTCGCTATTTAAATTTACTTTCACTTTTACTCCACAACATTTCCGAGATAAAATGTAAACTTTTACTCCGTTATATTTCCACTAAGCGTCTTCGTTACTCGTTACTACAAAATAAAATCAGAAGAAATGTGTGTGACTGCAATAAGGGAGGTTTGGCGAATCACTGCTCCTAGATTACATTACGTACGTCCGCGCGCGCTACGGAGAAGCTCGGGTACGCGCAGCGTACACGCGCAGTCAGAGCTGGAGGCGTTTATCTATAACGTTAATCGGCGGAAAGCCGCAAAGACGGCAACCAAAAGCAGTGAAATGTCACTATTCTTATTACCAGAGTTGTAGCACAAACAAAATATTAATGCAGACAATCCATTTAATACTGAATAAAAATAACATTTATTGTTTTTGGTCTTTGTGAATATTTGTTTATTAATGACGTCATTCATCGGACACACTGTTTGTAGAGAATACACACATACATGAACTGATCTGATTCGAGACTGGCATCATTACATCATATATAAAATTTTGGTGTCCACTTTTACCATTTAATAATACCATAACTTTTGGCTTACTATGTAGTCATATAATATATAATATAAAACTCTTCTTGTTTTAAATTCTCACTGAGGGATAAAACCCCTAAAGATGAGACCCTAGAACCGCCGCTGACCTTATGTTTACTGAAAATCACTGAAATTTGACTTTTTACTTTTACTTCAAATACTTACGTACATTAAATATCAGAAAATGACTTTTGATACTTAAGTACAGTAAATATCAGATACTTTAAGACTTTTACTTCAGTAATATTCTAAAAGGTGAAAAAAAGGTTTTTTCAACACTGTCGGTTACCGAAGTAGCTAAACATAACACACGGCTATCTAAAACAATCTGAGACATGAGGTACATTTGATATACTGAATTATTTCACTAGCTAAACCTGACCTACAGAATCGAGCTTGTCAGCTCTCCTGTAGTCACAACGATCACAATTAACTAGGAGCGGATGAATAAACAAATGAGTGAACAAGTGAACGGATGTACGGCACAAGAAGTTGGAATTTTTTTTGTGTGTGTGTATAAATATGAGAACCGACAGATTTTCCTCCCACACGTTAGGACAGATTTGTTCCTCGGAAACCAATCCAATACAGAATGAAAAGTAAACTCCTACACACACCTACTCATAGACACACACACACACACACGCGCGCGCACACACGCACACACATACACACTGAATATAATCACATCGTCCTCCTGATGTAGCTCTGACTATGATTGTTACCCAGAATTCCTCTCACCTGTCACATCCTGGACCGTCGGCACCGAACGAGTCGCAGCCGCAGGGAAGACAGCCGATGGTTCCGTTACTGAAGTGATCTTCCTCACACTCCTCACACTGGAGACCCGTGTATCCCGCCATACACACACACTGCCCCGTGTCACGGTCACACTCGTCCGGCTCCAACACACCCTCCGTACTGCAGTTACACACCATCTCTGTGTGTGTGTGTGTGTGTGTGTGTGTGTGTGTGTGTGTGTGTGTGTGTGTGTGTGTGTGTGTGTGTGTGTGTGTGTGTGTGTGAGAAAGAGAAGAGAAAATTATTAAAAATACAGAAACATGAAATATTTTTAAATAAATAATAATTTTTTATTTCTTATTATATTAATATTATTTAATGTTTAATACGAAGTAATATTTACAACAATAATAATAATAATAATAATAATAATAATAATAATAATAATAATAATAATAATAAAGTAAAAAATAATATAATGTATTAATTCATATATTGTTAATTTATTTACATGTTTTTTTAACAAATATATGAATTTTATTTATTTATTTAATTAATCTCCAATCCAAACATATACAGTAATTCTCTTAATGTAAATAAAAATTAAATAGAAAATAAAATAAAAAAGGCAAAAATAAATAAATAAAAAATTAAATAAAAAAGAAAGTAAGAAAATAAGAAACAAAGAAAATAATGACTTAATTAATTAGTCAATACACAAATAAATTAATTAATACATATATAAATCAATACATTATTAAAAAGCCAGGAAAATGATGGTTATTGTTATTGTAATTATATTTGCATTATTTATTTATTTTTACTAATTTTACCCTAAAAAGCTTCTTTTTATTTACATATAATTGTGTTTTTCTTTCTAGAAATAAAGTCTCGGACTAAACATTTTAATGATGTTAAATTCAGAGCGAAATTGCTAAATTATCTATGAATGAATGAATAATCGTGTTTTTTATTTCCTGTCTCTTAACGAGTATTAGCATGAGGCTAATTTAGCTTGTATGGAATTTATTTCTCTTTGATCGTTTTTTGGGAAATGGGGTTAATTATGTGTATAAAATATTCTGAGCGATTTCAGTATACATGTGATATTCGGAATATTTAAATTGCAGGGGGGGGGGGGGGTCACAAGTGAGAACAAAACCAAATAAATGCAGCTGGTTTACAGCTAGTGTCCTGAATCAGAGCAGCACATTTCCCATAATGCACTTCACCCTGTGATAGGATGTGGCATGAAAAGGCACCTGCTGAACAAAACATCATTTGTATGCGCTGCTGCACACACACACACACACACACACACACACACACACACACACACACACACACACACACACACACACACACACGCAAAGATCGTCTGTATAAACACCTCCGGGTCCTAAGGGGGGTGACGGAGAGCCCGGTTAAGCCTCTTACGTCTGACGGCTCACACACACGTCTGTGTAAACGAGCAGCCGGGATTCTGTCATAATAATGAGAAGAATAAAAAAAAAAAAGCCCGACTGCATGACGGCGTGATTTCGCTCTAACGCTGAACTCGGTGTAAATATAATCATTAATAAAAAAATGTCCTCATTACGTAACCTTCTCGATTCAGTTAGATGAGACGATCGTAACCGCGTGAGGCTCGATCCCTCGGTCGCGTTTCCATAGCGACCTCTTCAGCCACGTTAACATGACATTCATTCACAATTAGTTTCTTTGAACCTTTGTGTTTAATTCGTTATTCTTCAATCAAAATAAAAAGGCTTTGATCTATGAACCGTCTGGTCCTGAATCGTTAAGTCGCGTGCTGTATACGATTTACTGTGTGCCAGGAAACCTGCAGCCAGGCATTCATTCATTCATTCATTCATTTTTTATCCGAACGTCTCGGGTCACGGGGAGCCTGTGCCTATCTCAGGCGTCATCGGGCATCGAGCCAGGATACACCCTGGACGGAGTGTCAACCCATCACAGGGCACACACACACACTCTCATTCACTGTCACTCACACACACACACTACGGACAATTTTCCAGAGATGCCAATCAACCTACCATGCATGTCTTTGGACCGGGGGAGGAAACCGGAGTACCCGGCGGAAACCCCCGAGGCACGGGGAGAACATGCAAACTCCACACACACGAGGCGGAGGCGGGAATCGAACCCCCAACCCTGGAGGTGTGAGGCAAACGTGCTGACCACTAAGACACCGTGTCCTCCTTTTCCATGTATTTTTATAGATGGACAACAAAGCGATCATTACGATCGAAGGCTTCAGTGATCCAGTGCTTTGAAACCTCTGAAAGTGTCAAAGTTAACAGTTCCAATTAGTCGCTTTATTTCGAGTGATAAAAGGCTCTTGATGTTATGTTGTTGTGTGTAGATGATGATGATGATGATGAAGATGATGGAAATAAAGATGCCGTATGTTTCGGCGTCATCTGAGAAACACAACAGGAGCAGAAGTCTAGAAGACGACGACCTGCTGGTGGTAGATGATACACGGCTACATTTTAAAACGTTTTTAAAGGAATAAATTTAAAATTTGTCCGTTCGTACGAAAATGAATACGTGTTTTACTGAAACGACCGAGTGGTATGCCCCGCCCACTTTCAAAATGCATTGTGCAATTTATGAGATTTCTTTAGGCTTGTTTATTAGTCGTGCAGACGGGAGTCTCAGAGCTCGTATCTGGGTCAGACTCACTGTGGCGTAAAAATCGAACTCGTTCTACTGACGGTATAGAAATGTAAAAAAAAAAAGCAATAGATCTAAGCTACAGAGCTTCAGGGAGAAGAAAAACACTAACCAAAAAAAAACCTCACAATAAAAACAGAACATTGTTAATTATTTTTGCGAATAAATCGGTCTGATTTTATCCGAGGCGTGATGGACCTGATGGACCTCCTGGACCTGTATGCAGCTGAGACATGATGGTGATGTGGAGAGGTGCCATTATTTTGTGTCAAAAGAATTGAGAATTGTTTCTTTTTTCGATGTCATGTTGGCACCTGATACCTGAAAGCTGTCACATACTGTAAATCATATGGATTTAACGCTAGATCTTCCATGTTCCACGTTTTCCATCCCAAACCTTCTCCAGCATCCAGGGAAAGTTAGGATGTGACGTTTGGGACGTTTCCAGAAGGCGTTAACAAAAGGCGGCTAATACGAGGCCGGTCTTTTGTCTCCGTATTATGACCTCATGCTATAGCAACAACAGCTGCGGTCACGGTCGTGGGGTTACGTGAGGGTTCGGGCCTGAAGTGGCCCCCTGGATGTTTTAGGGTTTTTTTTTGTAGAGGGAACGAAGCTTCATGAGCAGGTTTTCACCTGGAAACCTCAACAGGATCGGAACCTGTTCCTGATAATAATCGAGCGGTTCAGCTATGTTTTTCACCACGCGGATCGTGTCTCGTGGCGCGTCACGACCCGTCGTGAGGTCACGTCCCTGGAAACCGTTTAAATCTGTTGCCGTGTCACAGTAAAAGCATTAAAACCTCGTGCATGACATTTTGTTTCCGTCATAAAGACAGATTCTCTCACAAACAACTCCAGAAGCTACGAGGCTAAAATAGCTACGAAGGAACGACAGCGTATCTTCACCTGAAAAATCTTCATCGTCGTAGATCATGTAGAAAAATAAAAGGGACTTTGTCGTCATCCTTATCGCTTACGGTTTTAAGCAGAAATTTCTGCTTTGAGTGTAAAAAGTTTTAAAAAAATAAAAATTACAGTTACCAAAAATGGCCGCCGTCGGTTACGTTACGGCGTCGTTCGTGTTTATCGCTAACTGTGACGAAGTGAACGCAGTTTGGTGGGAATGTTTCGCATGACATAGATATCTGTTGCCTTTCACGTTCATAATTAAAAAAATAATCATTTTGCCATCAAAATAACCCATCAACAGATTTGAAGGTAAAACGTGTTTCATCACAAAAGATCCTAAACGCTTTATGTCGCGATGTAGACGTCTAATAAAGCTCCATAACACTTACAACATGTTTTATTGTTCTATTCATTTTACACTACTTTAATTTATGACTCCTCCTCTAGCTCGTTAAAGCGCTGACTCCTTCCATTAACGTTAGCTAAAGATCTCCATAGCGAAAACTTGAGAATGAGACATTGTGAATGGAACTAAAGACTAACATCATACAGTACGTGTGCTCTGATATCAGATATCTCCTGTTGGCTAAGTGAGATATAAACGACAACCGAAGGACCAAAAGGAGTCACTTCATCACTGGATATCTGGGTTTGTTGTTAGAGCAAGAGATCAGACTCAAACCGTGCTGGACTCGTGAATCAGACACGGCTCGCATTGATTAAACCGTCTGCATTTTGGTGTAGGCCTGCAAGGCAGACGGTGATGAGGGGCAATAAAAATAAATGGTACTCTGGTTTGTTTGATGATAAAAGCCACAGTGGTGAGGACACAAGGCCTGTCTCTGGTGTGTAGGACGATCTCACTGGGGTGGTATTTGTTTCTTTTAGCTTGGAACGTGCCAATGGTACCACACCAGAGACAAGTGATCATATGGAATATTACATAAATACACCAACGGTGCCAGACCAGAGACCAGTGATCATATGGAATATCAAATAAATACATATTTCATGAAGCTTCACCCTGTTAGAACTCCGGATCAGAGCGTAATCCGACTCACCTTGGGAATTGTCTGAGGTTGTGATAACCCCTGCGTCCTGAGCTTTATCAGCCACGGAGCTCTGGCGTCTTTGTGCCAGCAGACGCTCAGCTCTGGGTTCACGGAGCTCCAGGAGCGCAGCATCTTCTCGCAAACGCTCAGGAGATGGAGATCCGGGGTCGCTGGTGGGAGGACGGCTGGAGCTGGAGGACAGCACGGTGGGAGCTGGAGTCAGGCCGGTGAAGCTGGACTGAGGATGTGCGTCACCTGCGCTCAGAACATGGAGAGGTTTCCGCACCGCATCGTGCGCACAGGACCAGCTGAGAAGCGCCAGCGCGATGAGACACACAGCAGGATACGCAGACATCATCATCACCATCATGACCATCTCTCTCTCTCTCTCTCTCTCTCTCTCTCTCTCTCTCTCTATCAAACCTTCTTCTCCTCCACAAACAACAACGGCGCTGCGATCGGATCCCGTCCTCTAATTCCCATTGGCTTATTTATAAACACTGTACAATAAACACCATTTTCCACACTGCGTCCTACTCTGTTACATCCAACAAGGGCAAAAATCCTTCTTTTTTATCATCAATAGCTATAAATCCAGCGCAAGGTGTTTGTCGACGCATCTTAACCAGTGTTCAGCTGACAGGCAGGCCTTTCAGCCAATCACACAAGTCTCTGCTCAGAATTTAGCCAATCGGCAGGCAGGGCGGGACTAATGTTGCTTGAGAATCCTCCCTGCGCTGCAGGATCGTTAACCGTTTGGCCAATCAGAGAAGAGAGAACGCTCACCGCGGTGTGACGTTTCTCAGCGCTGAGTAATATGATTGGTCGAAACAGAAGACAGCGTTTTGATGATTGAGACCAAAAACGCTGTAAAGACATAATAATAAAAAAATAGAGATCGAGTGTAAATAATGTCCAATTTTACCGTCAATGTGCTTGTTTAGAACCAAAATAT
>NC_062531.1:25459956-25464956 GCF_022655615.1 Tachysurus fulvidraco | reverse complement strand
CAGATCCTGCGCCGGAACGATCAGATCCGCAAGCTGGAGGCCAAACTGTCGGGTATCTCACACCTCTCTCTCTCTCTCTCTCTCTCTCTCTCTCTCTCTCTCTCTCTCCTCTTCTCCTCTCTCTCTTCTTCTCCGTCTCCTCCCCGTCTCCCCATCTTCTCTTCTCCTCTATCCTCTCATTCTCTTTCTCTCTCCTCTTCTCTCTTCTGTCGCTCGCTCCTGCGCTTCTCCCGTCTCTCTCAGTCTCATGCTCTCGCTCTGCTCTCCGCATCTCTCTCCGCCTACTCTCCTCTCAACTCCTCCCTCTCTTCCGCCTCATCTCTCGGTCTCTCCCTCATCCTCTCTCTTCTCATTCTCTCCCTCCTCCCTCTCCCTCTCGCCTCTCCTCATCCCTCCCTCCTCCCTCCCTCTCTTCTCTCTCTCTCTCTCCCCATCTCTCTCTTCCTCCCTCCCTCTCTCTCCTCTCTTCTCTCTTCCTCCCTCTCCTCTCCCTCTCTCCTCCCCCTCCCTCCCTTCCTCCCTCCTCCCTTCTCTCTCTCTCCCCCCATCTCTCCCGCCCCCCTCTCTCTCTCTCTCTCTCTCTCTCTCTCTCTCTCTCCCCCATCTCTCTCTCTCTCTCTCACATATAGTCATAAAAAAAAAACTAAAAGAAATGAAAGCGTACAGGAAGTGAAAGCGCAGGTTTTTAATCGACTTCCCCTCGCCGGAGCAGCGAGTTAGTTTAACCCGCTACACAGGAGCAGGGTTGCCAGATTGAACTGTATCAGACTTACTGAGTCCAGGCGCTGCTGTAGATCCTGGAGGTGGGAATAACCGTAGTGTTTTCTAATCAGAAGGACGTTCGTCGTCACATCAGACTTCTTATAACCAGATCCCACCTCGTACACGGGTCTCAGAACCGCCGTCTCGTGGAGTATCCGGCTTCGGTTGGCGTCGCTTGTTAGCCACAGAAAAGGATTCTGTTGTGAATCAATCTTAGATATTTTCCTCGTGTCAGTCTCATTCTGATTCTCCCTCCATTGACTTCTCTACTCAATCATTTATCCTTTTGTTTTCTCCCTCTGTTTTTTGTCCTCCCTCCTTCCCTGCTGTTTTACCCCGTGGACCCACATCCTTTCCTCCCTTCTCCCTGCGTCCTGTGTGTGTGTGTGTGTGTGTGTGTGTGTGTGTGTGTGTGTGTGTGTGTGTGTGTGTGTGGACGTCTCATCCCCTCCCCGACACTAGACTACGCTGAACAGCTTCGGCTAATGCAGAAGACGAAGGAGAAGCTTGAGATTGCATTAGAGAAGCATCAGGATTGTACGTACCTGTTCTTTTCCTCCCTCCGTTCCTCTATCCCTTCGTTCATGCATCTGTTGCTCATTTACTCCTCTGTATTTGTGTGTGTGTGTGTGTGTGTGTCATCCCCCTTCCCGACACACACCGGCACTCCTGTCTCTCCTTCCCTTTAAAAGCTCGTACTGCCTTTATCCTGATTAACGTTAACCGTAACCAGACGTGTGATCTCTCCTTCCCTTCTATTCTTAATCATCAACTTTTTATTCATCTCCATAAACCACAGAACTTTTTGTCGTCTTTCTCGCTAACGTTTTCTCTCTCGCAGCAATTAAACCTCTAAACGCCTCAGAATTTTCCTTTTTCCTATTTTTTTTTTGTCTTAACTTTATATATAATGTCGTAATAAAGTTGTCGCTAGATTTCGTGTCCTGTCTCTTTCTTTTCCCCGACCCTCAGCATCTATGCGGAAGCTACAGGACCAGAATGAAAACTTCCAGGCCAACAGAGCAAAGATGGCAGAAGGCATGGCCTTAGCGCTGGAGAAGAAGGATCAGGTGGAGGATTTCATCTGATTCATATCTAAATAAATAAACACATTTTATTCTGAACTAGACCTGGATTAACTGTGTGTGTGTCTGTGCGTGTGTGTGTCTGTGCGTGTGTGTGTCTGTGCGTGTGTGTGTCTGTGCTTGTGTGTGTGTGTGTAGGAGTGGATGGACAAGATGGCTACTTTAGAGAAGGTAGGACACTTTATCAATTACTCTCGGGTGCAGTTTGTAAGTTTGATCTGTATATAATTTCTGCCCTTCGTCCTCACTGGTGTATTTACTCACCTACGTGAGCGTGTACTCCTTTATTTTCTCACCCCTTTGCCTACTTACTAAGCTGCTTGCTAATGTACTCGTTTATTTACTCCCTTATTTTCACACTGCTCGTTTTTTTTTTTAACTGGTGGATTTTCTTACACATTTATTTAATCACTCGCTCACTCATTTATTTACATCCTGACTTACATTCTTACTAACACGCGTGTTTACTCGCTGACTCATTTGCTCGCTTACAGTAAGTACAGCCTCGCTTTCTTCCTCGGTTATTTACTCGTTTACTCACAAACTCTTACGTACTTGTTTACTCTTTTACTTACTAAAGCTCTTGTTTACTTACTCGCTCATTTGTTTGTTTGTGTAGTTTCTCAGTTAATACACAGAGATGTCGATATGTTAAGACACCGTGTTGAGTGTGTGTGTGTGTGTGTGTGTGTGTGTTTCAGGAGAAGTCCTTGTTAGAAGCTCGTCTGGATCAAAGTCTGAGTCTGTTCCAGAAGAGAGACGAGCAGGACGAGCTCGAGGGCTTCCAGATGCAGGAACTGGCCAAAGTCAAGCACATGGTCAGACGTCTTGCCTTCAACACGTGATCCGATACGTACGCCGTGTGTAATGCGACACTGAGCGCGTGTGTGTGTGTGTTTTAGCTGTTGCGTAAGGAGGAGCAGCTGAGTCAGAAGGAGCGAGAGCTGAAGCTGAGAGGAGACGAGTTAAACACGGCCCGTATCACACTCGCTCACACTCAGGATAAACTGTACGAGCTCGGGGAGGAGCACGAGGAAACGCGCAGCATCAACACACAGCTACGAGCTCACAGGTCACTGCGACACGACGACATTAAAACCGTTCCTTTATTAGGACATTTATTAAAGCTAAATCACCTCCAAATCACTTTTTTTTTGTTGCGATTCTAAACTCAGTAACTCGTCCGATTTCTTTCCTCCTCTGTAGACTTCGTCCTGCCTTCAGTTTCCGTGGTGTATGTTTACAAAATGTTCTACAACAAACAAATGCAAAGTAAAAAAAAAAAAAATCAGCATTTATTCCGATCACAACACGGCGACGTTTCGCCCATTCGGACGTCGGCGGCTTATAAACAAGTCCGATTTTTTTTATTTTTATAGTAAAAATATTGAACCTGAACTTTTTATTTATTTATTTATTTATTTATTTATTTATTTTTAATAAATAGCGCTCGTGTTTAAAAAGTGCAAGTTTACTATGTACTATAAAAATAAAGAAAAACTCAGTTTAACAATAAAACATTCCAAAGAAAGCATTCGTTTGTTTTAGACGCCCGTCTGATCTCGACTTGTGTCATAAGTGTCTGATTTTATATATTTCTCCGTGTGTTTATTGTTGTTCTAACGCACGTGGCGTAATTACGGCGACAGGGAACGTGACGGTCCTGACACCGCGGCGTCCGAAGCCCGAGAGCGTAACGGTAACAGAGTCTTGTGTCATTTACAGAGACAAGCTGCTGAGCGAGAAGGACGAAGCCGAGAGGAGGATCTCCGACCTGGCGGCCAGGGAAGAAGAGCTCCAGCAGCTCGTCAGACAAGTCTCCGAGGATTTCCAGAAGGTAAACAACACACACCTGTCTGAAACGAGAGCGCAGACACCGACGAACTCAACCGACCACAGAAGATTTTCTAATCACACAAAAGAGGATGTTACAAATAACAACATTTATTTGGATTAATGTAATAATAATAAGCTGGGGAACACGGTGGCTTAGCGGTTATCATGTTCGCCTCACACCTCCAGGGTCAGGGTTCGATTCCCACCTCCGCCTTGTGTGTATGGACTTTGCATGTTCTCCCCGTGCCTCGGGGGTTTCCTCCGGGTACTCCGGTTTCCTCCCCCGGTCCAAAGACATGCATGGTAGGTTGATTGGCATCTCTGGAAAATTGTCCGTAGTGTGTGTGTGTGTGAGTGAATGAGTGTGTGTGTGTGCCCTGTGATGGGTTGGCACTCTGTCCAGGGTGTATCCTGCCTCGATGCCCGATGACGCCTGAGACACAGGCACAGGCTCCCCGTGACACAAGGTAGTTTGGATAAGCGGTAGAAGATGAATGAATGAATGAATGAATGAATGAATAGGCTGCAAGCAGCGATTGACAGGGGCCCAAGCACCACAGGCACAAAATCGAAAACCGTCCGACTTCCTGTTGGCTGGAGACGATCGATATCATCGTGACTTTTATCCGTCTTAAGAACATATCGTACGTTTACGCACAAAGGAAACCTTTTTTTTTTTTTTCTCTCCGCTCATGTGAACTAGCTCTCAACACGGCGTGAATGTTTTGCAGGCTCAGAGCGACGCAAGATCTTTACAGAAGTCCATGGAGTCTCTACAGTCTGAACACGACGAGCTGAAACTGCGTCACGTGCAGCACAAGGGCAAGGTGAGGCGTCCCGCTCAGGGCCGAGCGACACGGAGGGAAATCGCATCGCTTCTCTCGCTCGCTCGCACTCTCTGTGTCAGCAAAATCAAGAAAGGAATAACGGAGGATTGGCGAAAACTTACAGGGTCAAAGATCACAGTCGCCTTTGAAATTTGCCGTAGTTATAATTTTATGTTTATTACGTTTACAAAACATGAAAAAAAAACAAAACTGACTTTATTTAACGTCTAAAAAATATCTAAAAAAAAAATAAATAAAAATGAATAAATAAATTAATAAATAAAATCAGCTTTTATTTAAAACTTGAATTTCTTTTTTAAATTGTAATGTTTTTTTTTTAAATGTAAATTATAATGAAAATTTTATTTAAATATATATATATATATATTTTTTTTTTTTTTTTAAATCAATTTTTCATTATAATATTTATTTGTTTGTTTGTTTATTTATTTAAATTTATCGATCACAATTTTTTTTCTCCACACGACCG
>NC_062531.1:25397456-25454956 GCF_022655615.1 Tachysurus fulvidraco | reverse complement strand
TGTGTAAAAGTGTGTGTGTGTCTGTTTGTGTGTGTGTGTCTGTAAAAGTGTGTCTGTCTGTGTGTGTGTGGGTGTGGGTGTGTGTGTAAGTGTGTGTAAAAGTGTGTGTGTGTGTGTAAGTCTGTTTGTGTGTGTAAAAGTGAGTGTGTGTGAGTGTGTGTGTGTGTGTGTGTGTGTGTGTGTGTGCGCGTGTGTATATAAAAGTGTGTGTGTGGATATAAAAGTGTGTGTGTGTGTGTGTGTGTGTGTGTAAAAGTGTGTGTGTGTGTGTGTGGAACCCCAGAACTCGTACTAACTGGGCCATGGGTCCCATGGAGAACCGGTATGTGGGTTGGAGTTCGGACTAGATTGAAGCTCAGAAATAGCAGCACTTGGGTATTTTTACTCCACTTTGATGGTTCCAGAAAGCAGGAAAAGCTCCGCACTGGATTTTACTGCCCCTGAAGTCAGAGTAAAACCCATCGTCAGTTAAAGGAGCGGTGCACGATGTCTGAAAGCCAAAGTTGACATTTGAAATCACCAAAACAAACACGCCCCTAACCCAACTGGGTGTCACCCCTGCATTGATAGCTCCGCCCCACACATACATACGTAACCCAGGCAACTATTCTGGCGGAACCTGCTGGGGCGGCTGGCCGAGGGGGTATTTTTATCAGTAGATGAACACAATGAGTAATACTGTGGTAATACAGATGTGTTTGTGTAGTACTGTGTGTTGTAGCGTGAAAGGTTTAGCTCCGTTTCACACCGAAGACGACGTTCAACACCTAGAACCCGAGGCAGAGGTAACCCGAGGCAGGTATCCGCCATGTCGATGTTTCAACCGCTTTCTGCTAATGACATACATACGCACTGAACACTCTCTCCGCCACATATTGCCAAGACACGCCCCTTTCTGCTCATTGGCTACACGTTCGTTTTGTTTGTCGGACCTTTAATGTGCAGATTTTATATTATATTAAATGTTAATTTAACGTGTGTGTATGTGTGTGTATGTGTATATAAAAATTTGCGGTTAATCGTATTTAAATATTACTTTAATAAGTTAAATATTTCAAAATAAAATCAACTCTAACCTGGTGTTCTTATGAATGATCATCTAATCAGTGATCAGCAGTGCATTCTGGGACACGTCTGCCACGTCGCAGGATAAACACAATGTTTTATGTGTTTGTTTTGCAGATGTCGTGGTTCGGCTCCAAGCCCACACCCAAAGGCATCATCCGGCCCTCCATCTCAGGGACCCCAAGCAGCTGGATGTGAGAGAGAGAGCGAGAGAGCCAGTGAGGTGACGTGGGCTCTCAAAAATAAATCAATCAATAAACAGAACTGGAAACCGGTTCCAGGCGTCGGAGCCGAGGGAAGTTCCATATGTTCGTCTCCTCTGGGGAAACACATCCTTCTCTTCTGGGTTTCTTTAAGGCTTTGAATCAACGAATCAACCGGCTTCACTTTCTTTCCTCCAGAGAGCTGCGTGAAACCTTCCTAAGCTTCGTCTGGCTTCCCATTAAAAGAGCGAAAGGTTTGCGCTCTGTGTAAACTTCCTAATAAGAACCGTTTTTTTTCCCACTTCGGCTTCACAGACAAAAACACAGAGACGGTGCGTGGACTCGACACGGAGGAAGAAGCATCGTCCCTTTACCTGTCCCGCGTACGTGTAAATGACCACGAAGCACATTCCGTACGTCTATTTATATACCAGACTGTACATAGCCAGCGTTTATAAATCATCGGGTGTACAATCGATTCAGCTCCGGTTCAGAGTTTTTCGGATCGGCGTACATCACGCGAGGAACGTCCGCCGTCGAGGGGGCGGAGCCTGGGACCTCAGCGACGCAGTATTAACGCGAGCGTGCATGACTCGTGCTCGACTCCTGAGGTTTTAACGTGAGGGTATTTATCTATCACAAAGCAGTTATTTATAATATTTGTAACAGATGCCGTTATCTCCGTCACATCAGTAACACGGCTACAGCCGGGAGCGAAGCGTAGGGACGCACCGATCTGGGCCAGGTTACAATAAACACTCACTCATTACATCATCTCAATTTGTCTTTGTGTATTTAAGCACTCAAAGATTCTGTCTTGGTTTTTTTTTCTCCCATAAATGCAAAATGTTATATTTAAATATATTTCTAAGTTAATTGTTTTATTTGTTTTTTTTTTTTTGTTTTTTTTGTTTTTTTTTAAATCCACCTCCTTAAAATGAATCACGGTGAATATTTAACAGATTAAATTTCTGGTGTTTAAAGACAATAATACATATTTAGCTACAAATACATGGCCTTGAATTTTACTCTGCAAAAAAAAAAAAAAACAATATTCATTGACCGCAAAATTACAGATAGAATATTTTTTATTAATATTATTATTATTATTATTATTATTATTATTATTATTATTATTTACTACAAAATACAATTTATGGACATTTGAACGTTTAATTTACGTTCACGATCCAGTAGCTACTCCGTGAGGATATTAACGAAAACTCTCTGAGAGGCGGAGCCAAATAGTGGGGGCGGGGCCACAAACATTTGTATTTTTTTAGAAAAACATCAGAGATCAGATCGGTGCATCCCACAAGAAATGTCTCCCGTATTCCAGACCGTTTGGGTGAGTTTCAGGTCCCGGGGTTAGATTTAACGATTGATTTCAGTTCAGTTTGAATTTTCACAGTCAGCGTGATCGTTATCTAAAGGATTCGTTTTCTTTTTAATCTTTCATCTCTTCTGCTGCAGATCAAACAGGAAATGGTTCATTAATTTTCCCAGCCCTGTGTGTGTGTGTGTGTGTGTGTGTGTGTGTGTGTGTGTGTGTGTGTGTGTGTGTGTGTGTGTGTGTGTGTGTGTGTTACCTGATCAGGTGTGAGCAGTGTTCCTGTTTAACTAAATTCATCATCTTAAGCACTTTATTTTGATTTGGTTTTGAGTCGTAATCCCTCCTCCTGCTCTGATCGAATGAAGTACCACTACACTTGAATAAATTATCTTTTTGATTTTGGACCGTATTTGTTTTTTGTTTTTTTGCGTGTTTCGATATCGTAGCTCTGGGTTTGGAGAAATAATGCGAGTCTCCGTAAGAGCTGCAGCTCGCCGAGCGGGTTCGAGACCCGAAGGTTTCCTCTTCGGTTTATTCTACAAATCTGTGTGGCACTTTATTAAAACCCCATTATTTATTTAATTCATCAATTCAACCAGACAAAAAGTGTCCAAGAATTAAAATATTATTATTTTAAATCCAAGAGTCTTGAGTTAGTTTCTGTGTTAAATCCACAAGGACTTAAGTGTCACATCATGACTCCTAAAGCCATATTCATGAAACACAACACATTAACATTCTTTTTAATAAATTTGCACATCACAAGTAATGTGCAAAATTATTTAAAAAAAAAAATTAATCGATTAAATAAATTTTTGGTTTTTGATTTTTATGTGAACTATATTTATTTATTTATTTATTTATTTATAAGTACAATTTCATTTAACATCAGAAAAAAAAACTCGACTAAAGTCAACAAGACGCCGTTGATAATTAAAGGAATTAACGTCACGATTCTTAACATTCTACACAACTGTTTTTTCCTTCACGTTCTCGGCGCCGAAACGTCCTATAATCGGCGTACACGTGCTCTAACTCGGACCGGCTGCTCGGCAGACGGAGGCGAGCGTCTTAATTTACACCTCCCATGTGTGTGTGATCGTAAGAAAGCAACAAAACAGGAAACATCTGAGAAACAAACAAAGGCATCCAGAGCGAGGTCTGAACTCCAGACGTCTTTCGGCTTTAACGGGAAGACGGAGGAAGATGGAGAGGCGGAAAAACAGTTCATTTGTGATCTTTATTGCACCAGGCACTTCACATATTACCCCCCACCCCCACCACACACACACAAATGTACTCGTGTGTCCGAAGCCTCGGGCGTCTTTGTGGGGCAATGATTAAAAATGATAATCCGGTCACAAACATCTTAATATAATAAGTTATATATATATATTTTTATACAGTTAGCCTCAGTATATTGTACGGCGTTAGCTATTAGTACGGTCTATAACGTAATCAGCATTTAAGCCCCACCCCCTCGACGCCCGTGACCCGTGACAGTCGGGACACGTGTGATCACCTCCACACCACCCCCACACCATATATTAATCCTCTTTCTGTACAAAAAGAAAAAAATCCTGTATCCGAAAGACAGCGCAGGCCGAAATCCGTCCGAGTTTAACAGCCTGGAGTCTCATCGTTCTCGTCGTTTCCAGGCGCTAAATATTAAGGTGATTTAATAATGTACAATAAATACAACACAACACTCCTCTGATCGTTATTAAATAAAATACACTGTTCGTTTGTAGTGTGTGCGAGTGAGAGGGAGCCGCTCGGGATCGCCGCGTGATTTAATGTGATCTGTCCGTGTTTAAGAGGAGAAAAGGAAAAGAAAACGGATCGATCCCGTGGCTCTGGGTTTATATTATGTTTACATTTAATTCTTTTCACACAGATTTCCGGGCCGTCAGGACCCGCACGATGGAACCCAAACCTCCGACCGCAAACGCCTGAGAGAGAGAGAGAGAGAGAGAGAGAGAGAGAGAGAGAGAGAGAATAATGTGTTATTCGTTTAATTCATTTTTCACAAGATGGATAAAAACATCATCTGTTTTAAAATAGTTCTTCATTCATTAACAGTTTATTCTATTAAAGTCTCAGTAAAGGAGGTGTGGCCTGTTTGTCAGTCCCCAGGAGAAGGCGTGGCCTCTGTGTCTATCAGTCATAATAAAGGAGGTGTGGCCTGTTTGTCAGTCCCCAGGAGAAGGCATGGCCTCTGTCTCTTTCAGTCATAATAAAGGAGGTGTTTCCTCTGTGTCTGTCAGTCATGATAAAGGAGGTGTGGCCTCTGTGTCTGTTAGTCATGATAAAGGAGGTGTGGCCTCTGTGTCTGTCAGTCATGATAAAGGAGGTGTGGCCTCTGTGTCTGTCAGTCATGATAAAGGAGGTGTGGCCTCTGTGTCTGTCAGTCATAATAAAGGAGGCGTGGCCTCTGTGTCAGTCATAATAAATTAGGTGTGGCCTCTGTGTCTGTCAGTCATAATAAAGGAGGCGTGGCCTCTGTCTGTCAGTCACTGTCAGTCATAATAAAGGAGGTGTGGCCTCTGTCTGTCAGTCATAATAAAGGAGGTGTGGCCTCTGTGTGTCAGTTGTCACAGTGAAGGAGGCGTGGCCCCTGTTTCTGTCAGTAGTCACAGTGAAGGAGGCGTGGCCCCTGTGTCTGTCAGTCACAGTGAAGGAGGCGTGGCCTCTGTCAGTTACACTGAAGCTCTACTCTGTACTGACTCTCTCTCACCTTTTCATGCCACTGCAGCAGGATGGCGCTGCTGTTATCTGACGGCTTCTCGAACCCTCTGTAGACGTACTTCATCAACAGATCCACTCCGTTCTTATCCAGAGACTTCACAGCCGGCTCAATATCACTACTCTTAAAGGAGGTGAGAACACGCATTACCACGGCCTGGGCACGTTCCTGAGAGAGAGTGAGAGTGAGAGAGAGAGAGAGAGAGAGAGAGAGAGAGAGAGAGAGAGAGAGAGAGAGAGAATGCTGTTGTGTCCATAGACAGCACTGAATAAACAGTAACGTGTGCTGTGGTCTAACTGTTTAATTCACTAAAGTTTAAATAAAAATCTTTTATAAATTAAACTATTTCTCTTTTACTCACACCATTCAGTCCTATTTTTAACTTTCTGGATTTATTTTTACAGTATTATTAAGTTTTGTCTACATGACCGACATGCGTGTGTCTGCTCGCCGTCCGGCTCCGAACGGAATTCGTTTACCGGTTTATGACAATCATAAAAGGACAAATGTGTCCCTTCTTTAAATGTGTCCCGAGTTTGTACACCAGCTGTCGTCCTTCTGCCTTCAGAAAAGAAACGGGATTTATATCAGAGCGGGAAAAAAAAATCTAACCCAAATTAACACACAACACAGTATGTCGAAGCTCCATCACTTCCACGTGTCCGAGAACAAACCGCTTCGTTGGAAGCCGCCGCCATGTCGCTAAAACCACAGCTTTAAAAAAATGCTTTTATAATTAGCCAAAGAATTTATTTGTCCTGTGCTATTTTCAGATTTAAAAAAAATAGAATAATAAATCATTTTATTCATTTTTTAATTAAAATTTTTTTTATTATTATAAATTTTTTTGCAGGTATTTTTTAAAGGTGTTTACTGTATAGTGTAAGGTTATATTTATCCCATCGTTTCCTTACTACAGGTCTCTCAAAACTGAGTGAAAGATCGGTTCGAACCAATCGGCGACGTTTAAAAGGACAAGCTCCGCCCACAACGGGCTAATAGTGTGTCCTGGAAGTTCTGTTCTTCAACAAGAAAGCTTCTGAAAATGCGACTGGAATTAAATTGTTTACTTAATTTTTGTAAGAAAAACGAGTGCGTGTAGATAGAGGAGGAGGAGGAGGAGGAGGAGGAGGAGGAGCAGCTCGTTACCTTCACCGCTGGGTTTTTGGAGTTGATGGGCGGGTTCTTCAGAGCCACGTGGAACGCCGTCATCATGTCTCCTGTACATTACAGTCGGTTAAGGAAAGCAGAAGGAGAAAAGATCCGCCTTCGTGTCTCAGCACAGTTAGTTTTATAGACGTCGTGTTCCTGACTGCGATTAAACCGAACAACCGGCGGGTTTTAGCTAGTCGGGTCCTCGTTTATTGCCCCTCGGTGTCGTTTCCTCTCGGTTTCCGTCTTAAAGACAAAGTTATAAACACTGGCTGTATTTCTATTGTACTGACAGATGTTTTTAATTAACACCGAGTGAAGGAGGCGTGGCCCCTGTGTCTGTCAGTCACAGTGAAGGAGGCGTGGCCCCTGTGTCTGTCAGTCACAGTGAAGGAGGCGTGGCCCCTGTGTCTGTCAGTCATAAAGGAGGCGTGGCCCCTGTGTCTGTCAGTCACAGTGAAGGAGGCGTGGCCACTGTGTCTGTCAGTCACAGTGAAGGAGGCGTGGCCCCTGTGTCTGTCAGTCACAGTGAAGGAGGCGTGGCCACTGTGTCTGTCAGTCACAGTGAAGGAGGCGTGGCCCCTGTGTCTGTCAGTCACAGTGAAGGAGGCGTGGCCCCTGTGTCTGTCAGTCACAGTGAAGGAGGCGTGGCCCCTGTGTCTGTCAGTCACAGTGAAGGAGGTGTGGCCCCTGTGTCTGTCAGTCACAGTGAAGGAGGCGTGGCCCCTGTGTCTGTCAGTCACAGTGAAGGAGGCGTGGCCCCTGTGTCTGTCAGTCACAGTGAAGGAGGTGTGGCCCCTGTGTCTGTCAGTCACAGTGAAGGAGGTGTGGCCCCTGTGTCTGTCAGTCACAGTGAAGGAGGCGTGGCCCCTGTGTCTGTCAGTCACAGTGAAGGAGGCGTGGCCCCCGTGTCTGTCAGTCATAAAGGAGGTGTGGCCCCTGTGTCTGTCAGTCACAGTGAAGGAGGCATGGCCCCTGTGTCTGTCAGTCACAGTGAAGGAGGCGTGGCCACTGTGTCTGTCAGTCACAGTGAAGGAGGCGTGGCCTCTGTGTCTGTCAGTCACAGTGAAGGAGGCGTGGCCACTGTGTCTGTCGGTCACAGTGAAGGAGGCGTGGCCACTGTGTCTGTCAGTCACAGTGAAGGAGGCGTGGCCCCTGTGTCTGTCAGTCACAGTGAAGGAGGCGTGGCCACTGTGTCTGTCAGTCACAGTGAAGGAGGCGTGGCCTCTGTGTCTGTCAGTCACAGTGAAGGAGGCGTGGCCACTGTGTCTGTCGGTCACAGTGAAGGAGGCGTGGCCACTGTGTCTGTCAGTCACAGTGAAGGAGGCGTGGCCCCTGTGTCTGTCAGTCACAGTGAAGGAGGCGTGGCCCCTGTGTCTGTCAGTCACAGTGAAGGAGGCGTGGCCCCTGTGTCTGTCAGTCACAGTGAAGGAGGCGTGGCCACTGTGTCTGTCAGTCACAGTGAAGGAGGCGTGGCCACTTTCAGTTACACCGAAAAACATTTTTAGACAATGAAATCTCAACACGGAGTAAATGTTTATCTGCAGAAGGAGTCTCCAGTACCAGCGCTCTGTCACACACAGGACTTGTAGCTGATACTCTGGAATAACGAAACGCTTTTTGGAGGCCGTCTGGAGCACAGAGCTGACGTCAGACGACAGTAACGGCAGGAATGGTGTGTGAGGAATGACAGAAACCTTGACTATAGGAACTCGTTCTGCCTGAACAGCCGCTGAGTTACATTTACTTGGTTCCCCATTACGGTCTACAGCTGGGTGTTTAACTAAAACGTAAACAGCTTCAGATCGGGACGGACGGCGATCGGGTGCTTTTTCCTGAACTTGACGATTACAAAAACGGGAGGTTAAATACGACGACACAAAAGTCTACGGTTGTGTGATTATGTGTCACACACACACACACACACACACACACACACACACTGTTTTGCATTTGTTTTTAGGTTAATAAGACAAACCGGTTCTCACGAGCACCCAGATGAACCACATTTCTGCTCCTGCAACACAGGAACACCGGAGGATGTTTTGAGGTCAAACCAAGACAAAGCCAAATGTAGTCCCAAAAACAAGTACAACAATATGATTACACACACACACACACACACACACACACACACACACACACACACACACACACACAAACTTAATTCCCATATTAACAGCCAGGTTGCTATGGTAACCCACTTCTCCTGCTGACTTTAAGAGAAACGATTGTTTGTAGCCGCTATGACAGAGAGAACAGGAGCTCGTGACTCTCTACTGAGGTATAAGAGGAATAAAACACTTCAGCACGTGCCGTTATCGGAAAACAAACAGAAGCCTTCGCACAACTGCAGGTGTTGGTTAACATACAAAAGTAAACATATAACACGCGTGAGCGCGCGAGCGACCCTCCTGCATGACGTTACACGCCGCTCGTACACGTGTAGGATATTGCCTGATGAGTGCGTCCACCTCGGCGCCGTCTGGCCCTTGCTGCTCGCCGGCGTCCTCGTTCTCATCCACAAACCGGTTCTCATCGTACTGGTCGATGTCCAGGCCCCGGAACCGCGACCACATCGTGTTCTTCGCCATGACGACCAGCGAGCGACCTCTCTCTCTCTCTCTCTCTCTCTCTCTCTCACCCACTCACTCTCTCTCAGTCTCTCTCTCTCTCTCTCTCTCTGTCTCTCCCTCTCTCTGTCTGTCTCTCTCACACTCTGTCTCTCTCTCACTCTGTCTGTCTCTCTCACACTCTGTCTCTCTCTCACTCTGTCTCTCTCTCACACTCTGTCTCTCTCACACTCTGTCTTTCTCACACTCTGTCTCTCTCTCACTCTGTCTCTCTCTCACACTCTGTCTCTCTTTCACTCTGTCTCTCTCTCACACTGTCTCTCTCTCACACTCTGTCTCTCTCTCTCACTCTGTCTCTCTCTCACACTCTGTCTCACTCACACTCTTTCACACCCTCTCTCTGTGTCTCTCTCACTCACACACACACACACACACACACACACACACACACACACTTACACGCACGCGCTCTCTCTCAGGTTGCAGGTCGCTCCCGGTGTTGCTGCGTGTCTCACGGTGAGAGTCTCGCGCTCCCGGTGCTGTGTCTCACGGTGAGAGTCTCGCGCTCCCGGTGCTGTGTCTCACGGTGAGAGTCTCGCGCTCCCGGTGCTGTGTCTCACGGTGAGAGTCTCGCGCTCCCGGTGCTGTGTCTCACGGTGAGAGTCTCCTCTGCGCTCGCGCTGCTCGGTCAGGTGCGAACACGTAACGTCACCTTTCTCCGAACCCGAGCATCTCCACACAGCGCCGCTGCCAGAGCGGAACCGGAAGTGCATGTGACTGTTGCTTCCGTTTCCTGCACATGACGTTTGTTATCGAACCGAAAATAATAAGTTATAAATAAAGTACATTAAATAATAAAGTGGGTTAATTTTAACATGATTAATAATTTAATGTACAAATACAGAAAAGAAACAAAATATATAAATAGTCTCGATTTAAACCTTAATAATAGAGATAATTATTAATAATTCTGACATTTCCTTAATAATAGAAGTGCCGAATAAAGGCAAATTAAAAATAAAATATAAATACAAATTAATAAATAAATCAACTATTGATTATCATATGCAAGTAAAAATGTCATTAAAACCAGAAGATAACTAAAATGATGCATTAAATGTGAAACTACACATTAATTAAAATATTATTAAATGTTTTTAAAAAAGACAAGAGTGTTTAATGTATCCTGTAGTGTTTATATTTTCTTATGTAATTATATAGAAATGTAAGATAATTAAACACAGGTTTTGTGATGTGTGAGATTTGTTTTGTTCTTATGTATTATTAATATTTATTATTATTATTATTATTATTATTAGTGTTGTTATTGTTATTAATTATTATTTTTTATTATTTTCTTTTATTATTATTATTATTATTGTTATTATTATTATTATTATTATTATTATTATTATTATTATTATTATTATTATTATTATTATTATGTAGCGTCGACCAGATGGCAACAGTTCGAAGAAGGAGTGTGCTGAATGTGAGGGGTCCTGAGTGAGTGTGCTGAATGTGAGGGGTCCTGAGTGAGTGTGCTGAATGTGAGGGGTCCTGAGTGAGTGTGCTGAATGTGAGGGGTCCTGAGTGAGTGAGTGTGATGGATGTGAGGGGTCCAGAGTGAGTGTGCTGAATGTGAGGGGTCCTGAGTGAGTGAGTGTGATGGATGTGAGGGGTCCAGAGTGAGTGAGTGTGCTGGATGTGAGGGGTCCTGAGTGAGTGTGCTGAATGTGAGGGGTCCTGAGTGAGTGTGCTGAATGTGAGGGGTCCTGAGTGAGTGAGTGTGATGGATGTGAGGGGTCCAGAGTGAGTGAGTGTGCTGGATGTGAGGGGTCCTGAGTGAGTGTGATGGATGTGAGGGGTCCTGAGTGAGTGAGTGTGATGGATGTGAGGGGTCCAGAGTGAGTGAGTGTGCTGGATGTGAGGGGTCCTGAGTGAGTGTGATGGATGTGAGGGGTCCAGAGTGAGTGAGTGTGCTGGATGTGAGGGGTCCTGAGTGAGCGAGTGTGATGGATGTGAGGGGTCCAGAGTGAGTGTGATGGATGTGAAGGGTCCTGAGTGAGCGAGTGTGATGGATGTGAGGGGTCCTGAGTGAGTGTGATGGATGTGAGGGGTCCAGAGTGAGTGAGTGTGCTGGATGTGAGGGGTCCAGAGTGAGTGAGTGTGATGGATGTGAGGGGTCCTGAGTGAGTGAGTGTGATGGATGTGAGGGGTCCAGAGTGAGTGTGATGGATGTGAGGGGTCCAGAGTGAGTGTGATGGATGTGAGGGGTCCTGAGTGAGTGTGATGGATGTGAGGGGTCCAGAGTGAGTGTGATGGATGTGAGGGGTCCTGAGTGAGTGTGATGGATGTGAGGGGTCCAGAGTGAGTGAGTGTGCTGGATGTGAGGGGTCCAGAGTGAGTGAGTGTGATGGATGTGAGGGGTCCAGAGTGAGTGAGTGTGCTGGATGTGAGGGGTCCAGAGTGAGTGAGTGTGATGGATGTGAGGGGTCCAGAGTGAGTGTGATGGATGTGAAGGGTCCAGAGTGAGCGAGTGTGCTGGATGTGAGGGGTCCAGAGTGAGTGAGTGTGATGGATGTGAAGGGTCCAGAGTGAGTGTGATGGATGTGAGGGGTCCAGAGTGAGTGAGTGTGCTGGATGTGAGGGGTCCTGAGTGAGCGAGTGTGCTGGATGTGAGGGGTCCAGAGTGAGTGAGTGTGCTGGATGTGAGGGGTCCTGAGCGAGTGTGATGGATGTGAGGGGTCCAGAGTGAGCGAGTGTGCTGGATGTGAGGGGTCCAGAGTGAGTGAGTGTGCTGGATGTGAGGGGTCCTGAGCGAGTGTGATGGATGTGAGGGGTCCTGAGTGAGAGTGATGGATGTGAGGGGTTCTGAGTGAGTGTGCTGGATGTGAGGGGTCCAGAGTGAGTGAGTGTGCTGGATGTGAGGGGTCCAGAGTGAGTGAGTGTGATGGATGTGAGGGGTCCAGAGTGAGCGAGTGTGCTGGATGTGAGGGGTCCTGAGTGAGTGTGATGGATGTGAGGGGTCCTGAGTGAGCGAGTGTGCTGGATGTGAGGGGTCCAGAGTGAGTGAGTGTGCTGGATGTGAGGGGTCCAGAGTGATTGTCTTTGCCCTTTTGCTCACTCTGGAGAAGTACAGGTCTTGGAGAGTGGGGAGAGTTGTGCCAATGATTTGCTCAGCAGTCCGGACCACCCTCTGTAGTCTCCTGAGGACGGATTGGGTAGCTGAGCTGATTTTGTTATTATTATTATTATTATTACTGTTTTATTATTATTATTATTATTGTTGTTGTTGTTGTTGTTGTTGTTGTTGTTGTTGTTGTTGTTGTTGTTGTTGTTGTTGTTGTTAGTCCCAATAACCCCACTGCAGACCCAGTGTGAGGGCAGGAAGCAGGAGGACTTCAGCCTGTAGGTGTCAGCAGATTCCACCGTTTCGTCCTAAAATACCGTAATATGAGTTCATACTGTAATAAACACAGGAACAACACCATGCACTTTACACCTTATTTACTCCCCGCTGTAAGTCACCAGTGAATCAGTGAATCATATCACATTTGATTCGTTGCCTGTGATTTGTGACTCACCACATCAGAGTCTCACACACCACATATCTGTGTGTCTTCTCCCTGTCACGCCAAGACGTTTTATTATCTTTGTTTCCATCAAGTCTCGCTTTTATTTTTCACTCCCTGAGAAAGCAACATCTGTAAAATACCGAGAACATCTGTGTGCCATAATTACGGCTACTTGTATAAAGCCTTATACTGTACATGTGTGCTCATGAGCTCAGATCACATCTGGGCTGATAACGTAAACCAGCCGTGTGTGTGTGTGTGTGTGTGTGTGTGTGTGTGTGTGTGTGTGTGTGTGTGTGTGTGTGTGTGTGTGTGTGTGTGTGTGTGTGTGTGTGTGTGTGTGTGTGTGTGTGTGTGTGTGTGTGTGTGTGTGTGTGTGTGTGTGTGTGTGAGTGAGTGACTGTGTGTTTGTGTGTGTGTGCGTGACTGTGTGTGCTTGTGTGTGTGTGATTGACTGTGTGTGGGGGTTCTGTGTGTGTGTGTGTGTGTGTGTGTGTGTGTGTGTGTGTGTGTGTGTGTGTGTGTGTGTGTGTGTGTGTGTGTGCGTGACTTTGTGTGCTTGTGTGTGTGATTGACTGTGTGTGGGGGTTCTCTGTGTGTGTGTGTGTGTGTGTGTGTGTGTGTGTGTGTGTGTGTGTGTGTGTGTGTGTGTTTGTATGTGTGTTTGTGTGTGATTGACTGTGTGTGTTAATGTGTGTGCGTGTGTGTGTGAGTGACTGTGTGTGTTTGTGTGTGATTGACTGTATGTGTGTGTGTGTGTGTGTGAGTGACTGTGTGTGTTTGTGTGTGCGTCTCTCTCTCTCTCTCTCTCTCTCTCCACACACACACACACACACACACACACACACACAGTACTCTTAATTAAATTAAATGCTATGCTCATTTCTTTTTCCTCATCAATGAATTGATCTCTTGTGACATTTTCTTCATCTTCCAACAGCAGGCCTTCAGGACATTTACACCAAACCGCAGCCACATTCAATTCAATTCAATTCTATTACTATGTTCATTTCTCTCTCCTCATCAATCTCTCTCTCTCTCTCTCTCTCTCTCTCTCTCTCTCTCTCTCTCTCTCTCTCTCTCTCTCTCTCTCCCTACAGATGCAGTTATGGAATCATTCCATCTCTTAATCTATTTATTACTGTGTCCATGTACATTTTCTCCACTGGTTGATTTACACTTCCACTTTGTGTCAAACGATCCTGTTTTAGTAAAACACACTCTGTTTCTCAGTGTTTTTATTCCCATCGTCTCATTTAAAGCTTTTCATTTTTGTATTGTGAATGTGGAGCGTTACATATGTGTCTGTCTGTCTATCTGTCTATTTGTTTATTTATTTATTTAGCATGTAACATATAAGATAAACATTAGCTCTGTCCTGTCCTCTGTCCCTCAAATGCAAGTCGCACAGAAACAGTGTTACAGCTCTGTTTACGGTTGCCAGATCTCAATAAAAACCGTCCATCCCTCACAAATGACTGAAAGTAACCAAAAGATTTCATGGTTTTTTTTTTCAGCATGGCTAAACTTTCCTTTCTTTTTCTTTTTCATCCATTAACCAATTTTCCTCTTTCTAATCTATGTCTCTTTCTAAAATATGTCTCTGCACCTCATCTACACTGTCTCACGGCACTTGTCATGTATATGTATATATTTACATAAACCCATTCGATATATTTGTATTTATTTGACTTTTTCACGTTGACCTTGTAAAAATTACAGCTCTGGCAACCCATCGGCTATTCATTATGAATGATAATGATAACAGGTATCATAAATCCACAGAAACATGACATCACCGGATCAGTCCTCCCCCCTCCACCTGTTGGTCCGAGCGTGTAGCTCACACACACTCTTACTCTCCTGGGGCCCTCGAGGCCCCCACACGAACGTCTTGGTGGTTTTGGTTTTACGAGGCAGAGGCCCCCACCGCTCACAGCTCAATATTTTGGGGCGGGGCCCTGTTATTCCTCTGGGTTCTGTTTTGAACACGAGTCGATTTCCTGTACTGTCCCAGCTCGGAGGTTTTTGGGTCACGGATTTTATGGCTCTTTTGTCGAAGCTGAAGGATCCGGCGAGGTGTGTTTTGGCTCGATGGCGTTCCGGGGTATGAGGGGTTCTGATGCTGTGACCAAACGACGAACCGTAAAAAGGTGGGAGCATACATGACGATGGCGAAGAGCGTGTGCGTCCGAGCGTGCCCGGGATAAATAAAGCCGATGCTGGGAGAGTCGGCCTCCGCGTCCTGTCCTGTCCTGAGTTTCTGTCTTTAGATTTTAACTTCACATCTGGGGCTTTAGGTCTTTCCTTAAAAACATCTGCTGCACATTGATTTCTATCGTCTGACTTTCCAGAATGTTCAGTGCTACGTTTCTCTCCCGGTTCCTGAGTGATGTCATCAGGACTCTCCTCTCTTACACCACCTCGCTTGTTCATTTCTATTTCGTCGAGCTCGTTCTGACCGCTTCGTCGTCTTTCATCGTTTTCTTCCACATTACACTTTTGCTCACTTCCCGTCTCCGTCGTCATGACGTCTTCCAGGACATCAGCTGCTCCTTCTTTTTCCTGTGGTTGACTTCGAATCTCCCCTGTTTTCTGATCCGTCTCGGCGTCCGACGCCTCGTCTGTTTCTTTCCTATTGGGAAACAACGTTGTTAATTGATCGTTGTGTTTATTTACGTTCACGGCATTCGGCCGACGCCTTTACGACATTAATGACATTTATACAACTGAGCAGTTGTGGATTAAGGACATTAAAAGTAATGGCAGCTCTGTGGCCTCTCACAGTGTTTTCAGTTCTAGTCCAATGTTTTACCCACCGAGCTGCCACTTTACCACCACACAAACAGGTCTAAACCCATCTGGTCTGGTGAAACAGAGCGATGTCTAATCTATGTGTTAAAGACACTGCTGAGAGAGCCGGAGGCTTGAGGAGCGTAACGATCTGTTCTCAGAGCTGCTGAAAGTCTATGTATAAAAGTCGACAGATTCAAAACGAATCAGATTTACACGCTTTCTACTTTACACCAGAAAAATCAGCCAAGACCATAGGTTGTTGAAAACTAATTCAGAAAACGACTTTGTAAATATAAACACTAGAAGATTTACACTCTAGAGATTACACTATCTCACGCCATCGTGTTTCTGTACATCGTCTGTATTATTTATTTATTTATTTTTCATTCATTCATTTTCTACTGCTTTATCCGAACTTCTCGGGTCACCAGAGATTTTCCAGAGATGCCAATCAACCTACCATGCATGTCTTTGGACCGGGGGAGGAAACCGGAGTACCCGGAGGAAACCCCCGAGGCACGGGGAGAACATGCAAACTCCACACACACAAGGCGGAGGCGGGAATCGAACCCCCAACCCTGGAAGTGTGAGGCGAACGTGCTAACCACTAAGCCACCGTGCCCCCATATTTATTTTAATGTATTTATTTATTTATTTCTGCTCCTCGTCTTAACTGTGAATTAAGTCATAAGTTCAGGAACGTACATAAGCTCCGCCCCACGTTTGATTTTTGCATAAATAAAGTCATTACATACACAAACCCATAACTTCATAATCACATAACATGACAGAATTCTGTATGATTTTACATAAAATTTATACGTAAGAGATGAGAACATTAACTCCGCCTCTTCACTCGTATCGTTTTTTTCTCACTTTAACGATAACCCTTTGAGGTTATAACTTACAAGAACGTACCTTTAACACGTGACATTTAACTGAGCTCAACTTTAAACCAAACATTTTTCCTTATAGACTTTTTTCCCTGTATTTTGTTTCCACGGAGACGCATTAACACGGGACACGAAACACGTCCCGTCTGATCGAGTGCATTTCAGCCAAATGAAACGTTTCTACTGATTATCTGATTAAGACAAACGACTCTCGCTGTACCGCCGTGACTCCTGCCTGTTTTATCAGTAATAAAATCTGAAATGACGTTAAGGCCTCGTGGGTGATGTAGCCGTGTCGGCGCTAACGTGATTTCCAGGGCAGCTGGACATCCATCTCTGAGCTGGAGGGATTTGTGCTGGACGATGAGATGAGATGAGATGTCACTAGATATCCCCAGAGCACCAGCGGAGTGCAGGGAGTTCCCACAATGCCATGTGTTGCCTCTACCTCAAAGATAAATACCACCAGCTGCCTCGTAACCGTGGTTAGGTATGACAGCCGGGGTATGGAGAAATCCCTCAGCAGGGTCTGGGGTCGGAGCAGATTTAACACACAGCGAGATAATGATGGACATGATGTAAACACTTCATTCTTGGAGAATTTGGAGCTCGCAAGGATTTCATCGGTCCGCTTAAACGAGCGTCGCTGCGCTAACTTTAGCCCTTGTGTCATTCTTCGCTAATGCTGTCACACAACCAGGACGTTACAGAGACAACTTCACTCTTTCGTCTCCACTTATTTACACTCGTCTGAGAAAAATTGAATCAGAAGTAAAATTCAAAAATTCATAAACCTCAAATAATGCCTTTTTATTTAAGCTCGTTTTGCCGTTACCGTTAGCGATAAACGATTCTTCTCGATCAGACAGGACGTAACACACACACACACACACACACACACACACACACACACACACACACACACACACACACACTACTGATTTACTGTAATGCTGCTCTGTCGTTGTTTTCATCAAATCTTGTACAAAGTAAAACTGTACTGAACAGTTAACATGCAAAATTACCACAGAAATTTTTTATTTCTATATTTTTTGCATTGCTAGGTAACAGTATTTGAACTCCGCAGTATTGATTGTTTGATTGACTAATTGATTGATTGATTTTAATTAAGGCATTGGTGCACATGTGAATCAGCACTACTGTCAGGGCTGCTGCCACGGAAACCATCCGACCAATCAGAATCCAGAATTTTATAGTGCTGTGGCATAAAGGTGAGTAATAACCTGGGGTCGATGCGGTAGTCGGGCAGATAGAGGTGAAGAACTGGATTTCCAGTCGAGGGGCAATCCGCAGGGTCACGGTGTCTCCACACCACACTGTAACCTGGAGTTTCTTTACACACACACACACACACACACACACACACACACACACACACACACACACACACACACAGTCATCAGTTAAGAGCTTCTGATGATTAATCACTTTTATTGACTTCTCCTTTCACTAACGCCTGTTTATTCTGAGCCTCGGAGCTTCACTCCAGCTGCAGAGCTTCACTCCAATCCATCTTTCCTCTGACACGAGCACTTTAAAAGCTATCCTCGGGTCGGTGCTAACAATCCTGAAGCTCGCTACTCGAATACAGGGTGGAGCTGAGTGAGGGGCTATAAAGATCGCACATGCGATAAAGAGTGAGGAGTGTGAGTGAGCTGTACACACGGTCAGTTCTAACGGGACATACACGATGATACAAATCAGTCAGAGAATTCACACAAGATCACGGACGTGTGTGTGTGTGTTTCCTACCATCGGTCCTCGCTGTAACATTACATCGGTGATGACATTTACATTACAGCCTTTTATCTCACTGATTAATTGAACTGAGTAACTCTTTAAGGCTTTGAGCTACACCTTGGAAGGTTTAAAGTAAAAAATAAAACTTACAAGAAACAACTGGGATTTTTTTAATTAAAGAATAAATCCTTACATATTAACGACCAGAGAGAAATTCATTCATTCATTCATTCATTTTCTACCGCTTATCCGAACTACCTTGGGTCACGGAGAGCCTGTGCCTATCTCAGGTGTCATCGGGCATCGAGGCAGGATACACCCTGGACGGAGTGCCAACCCATCACAGGGCACACACACACTCTCATTCACTCACACACACGCACACTACGGACAATTTTCCAGAGATGCCAATCAACCTACCATGCATGTCTTTGAACCGGGGGAAGAAACCGGAGTACCCGGAGGAAACCCCCGAGGCACGGGGAGAACATGCAAACTCCACACACACAAGGCGGAGGTGGGAATCGAACCCCCGACCCTGGAGGTGTGAGGCGAACGTGCTAACCACTAAGCCACCGTGCGCCCGGAGAGAAACACGTAAAGTAAAAAAAACCTCAGAGAAATCAGCGTCCTGTTGAAACGTGCATGCGGTATTGGAGTCGCCGCAGTGGCTGAGCTGCTTTACTGGAAGATTTACGAGGAGCTTCTTCACCTCTCTTTCTGTTGTTTTGCAGCTGAACGTAAATCTGCTCGTAGGTGTTCAGGACGGATTTTATCTTTATTTAATTCAGTTTGTTTGTATTGTGATTTTAACAAACATCGGTTTCTTAGCTTCGCTCGTTGTAGTTAAAACAAACCGACAACGTTCCTTACTCCATCTTCTGTTGTTGTACAGAATTTGTATAAAATATATTTTTACTTCTATAGAATTTGCTCGGACGTTTGTATCATCGTCTGCATCATGGATTATTTTACAGGATTAAAGCAGCACTTTGGTTTAATTAGGGCAATAAATCCATAAAATGAATTTGACACTTTAAATGTTTTAAATATTTGAAGCGATTCAGAACTTTTTTGATGGCGCGTGTCCGTGAGTAGCCGTGTAACCCTGGGGTATCTGGGGGAGGGGGACGGTGAGCAGCCTGTATGACCCCTTAGCTAACGGCTCATTAACCGTGCTGACTTGTTGCTTCCAGATTCCAGAGCTGCCCCGCAGACGAAGTCGTTCAGGGGTAAACGGCCGATGATTGATGGCATGCGACTGCTCGGGTTAAGTGCCTGTTTATTGGGGCGGTCGTCAGATGGGAAGAGTCGGCCTCGTCTCAAATGGCGGACTTTGTTTACTTACTTAGAGTCGCCTTCTGAAACAAACAAACATTAGGACTGCCTCAGTGAGGGGGTATTTAACCCCAGTGTTCTGGGTTGATACCTAACCCCAAGTATTATCTCCTTATCTCCTGAAAGCAGAATAACTCACCTTGTTAGCATAGAAACGTGATGTTACACACATCATTAGAGGTTTAGTGAACATGGAGAACCTGGACTACCTTCTAGACTGTTAATGTCACTCCGTCCTGCCCGAGTGTGTGCCGGAGCAGTGGAGGGTCGAGCGTCTGACGTCACCGTCGCTCTCGTCCTGGCTACGCAGCTACGCGCTCTCTTCTTCTCCTCTCCTGCTTTCCTGCTTTCATCCACCATTCCGTCAGCAGCGCTCTTTCCTCCCTCGCTCTCTTCGGCTTCTTTGGATTTCTGCTTTTCGGTTTTATTGCCGCAGCGCCCGGGCCTCAGGGACAGAACGCACCGTCTCCCACATGCTGGTGCAGGAACATCGTTATGTCGGATATTAATAAAGATTCAGACAGAATGTAAATATGTTAGTGTTCACATGAAGCGTAGCTTTGCTGGTAGACCGCTGAGATTTAAACCCAGCAGGAGATGGTACAAGAGAGAAAGTGCTTCCTGGAGGGTCTTGAAAAAGTAAAAAAAAAAACCCTACATTATATTTACTATATTTTTAATATTTATATTTTATATATTTTCATATTTTATATGTTTGATCATTTTGGCTTGGACTCGATCTCAGCTTGGACTCGATCTCAGCTTAGACTCGATCTCAGCTTAGACTCAATCTCAGCTTGGACTCGATCTCAGCTTGGACTCGATCTCAGCTTAGACTCGATCTCATCTTGAACTCGATCTCAGCTTGGACTTGATCTCAGCTTAGACTCGCTCTCAGCTTGGACCCGATCTCAGCTTGGACCTGAGTAACTGTTTTGTTAGCACCAGTGTTTGGGACATAGTCAGAACTTTGTCTGATTTGTACGTAATGGGAATGTTTTTAGATTCCTGCTGATGAATCGTGTAGGAAATTATTCTTTTTTAGGATCTTTCTGAAACTATCTCACTCACTACTATATTTCAAAATGGCTGGAGTGCTGATTTTCAGTACTGTTGTTTCCTGGGTGAGATGGAGAACCAGATTCTAGTCAGCAATTAAAATAATAATCAGGGATTAGTTACTTTACTAAACCGACACTTTTCTACTAAATGACATCCTCAGCTCATTTCCTGCAGGTGTCTGTGTTCTTACCCATGAGCGACCGGCCTTTCTGAGTCACCGATGAGGACGTTCCTGATGCCGCGAGGCCTCTTCTGTGAAAAGTGCCTCCAGTGGATGGAGTCAGCAGTCTGAAGTCGTACTTCCTCAGCGCTTTGGAACTCGAGGCTGTCGTCCGGTCTGACACGTGAAGGTGAAGTCCCTGACTTACAGAGAAGGACCACGACGTGGTGGAGGAACAGCCACGATCACAGGGAACGCCGTCATTCGGGTGCTGCATGGCTCAATGGCACGTGATGATCAGAAGTTATAGAAGATCTACAGACAGAGAGAGAGAGAGAGAGAGAGAGAGCGTAAGTATCTGTCACTCCAGAAGAAGGATCGATTAATTCTGAATGAAGAAGACATTCTCAGTATTTTCTAAAAACCCAGAAGAATCTCTGGTTCCTCAATTAATAAAGATTCAGACAGAATTCAACTTCTTACAGACTGAATGTAAATATGTTAGTGTTCACATGAAGCGTAGCTTTGCTGGTAGACCGCTGAGATTTAAACCCAGCAGGAGATGGTACAAGAGAGAAAGTGCTTCCTGGAGGGTCTTGAAAAAGTAAAAAAAAAAAAAACCCTACATTATATTTAATATATTTTTAATATTTATATTTGATATATTTTCATATTTTATATGTTTGATCATTTTGGCCTGGACTCGATCTCATCTTAGACTTGATCTCAGCTTGGACTCGAACTCAGGTTAGACTCAATCTCAGGCTAGACTCGATCTCAGGCTAAACTCGATCTCAGCTTGGACTCGATCTCAGCTTGGACTCGATCTCAGTTTGGGCTTGATCTCAGGTTAGACTCGATCTTAGCTTGGGCTTGATCTCAGCTTGGACTCGATCTCAGCTTGGACTCGATCTCAGCTTGGACTCGATCTCAGTTTACCTTGAGAAAATGTTTCTAGAAACCAGCAGCCTGTAGATCACATGACAGTTTGTAAGAATGAAACAGGAAAGCAACAGTTCCTTAAAACAATCTGAACAGAATTCTAGACACCGATAGATTTGATCTTTGTGATGCACATCTAAAAACAAATATTTTCTGGATCGCGGTTTCTCGAAGCGTGAAATCAGCTCACGGCGTTCTGGCGGCGCAGGAAACGTGTGAACTCTGAGAGAACGTACGGGTTCAGAAGGACGTTTTCACACGGACTTCTGGTCTGTTATCTTCAGAAATGAAATCTGTCTTTTATCTTCTCAATCACCCAAAACATTTTTATCGCTATTTTTTATAATACATTACAGCTAAGTTAGATTGAAAGTGCTGATCACGTGATACAGCTAAGTTAGATTCCACTTACTTTTTGCTGATCACATGATCTCTGCAGATCTAAAATAGCAGAACTAATTTCATTACCTAATCTACATACATTTACATAAATCATCATATTCATTATTTCATTTCTTTTGTATAAATTCTAATAAACTGTAAAACGTCGTTACGATGCTAAGCCGTCGTGTCTGGAGACAACACAGCGCTAGAAATAAATGATCAGCACATCTGATTATCAGCACATCTGATCTGATCTGAACTGATCTGAACTTATACGAGTGATCTACCTGTGCCGTGTTCAGGAGCGTCTGTGCCGTGTTAATGGGGTAGTCCGGCTTCTTTGTTGCCGTGGTGACAGCAAGTTTAAAGCCCAGCGTTTGTTTAGAGTTCGATAGCAAAGGAGTCCTGCTGTAGTCAATGGATACACAAACACAGTTAGTCTGATACCTGTGTGTGTGTGTGTGTGTGTGTGTTCAGAAAGAAGTTCAGAAATGTGTGTGTGTAATTTCAGAAATGTGTGTGTCCGTGCGTGTTTGTGTAAGTTCATGTGTGTGTTTTCCAAAATGTATTTGTGTGTGTGTGTGTGTGTGTGTGTGTGTGTGTGTGTGTGTGTGTGTGTGTGTTTGTGTGCATTTGTGTTCAGAAATATGTGTGTTTGTGTTTGTGAGTGTGTTTAAAAATGTGTACGCATGTGTTTGTCATTAACTTTTGCTTTTATTCTCTGAACATTCCTCAGCCATGGGCACCGAGATTTCATCATAAAGCCCACAATAAAATTGTTAAAAATATAAATAATATGTTCTGATTGTGAAACACTGTGTCTGTGTGTGTGTGTGTGTGTGTGTGTGTGTGTGTGTGTGTGTGTGTGTGTGTGTGTGTGTGTGTGTGTGTGTGTGTGTGTGTGTGTGTGTGCGCGAGTGAGTGTGTGTGAGTGCGATTAAATGCGTTCCCATGCGTTTTAAGAAGTTATTAAACGTACAGTTTGAGATAAACATGTTTCATATCAAAGCGTTTTTACGAAGAGTTTTTTCCAAAAGTGTGCAGCTGCATCTATATAAATAAAACGATATCGTATTTATATTTATATGATCACATTTATAACCGATTACACTCGTTATAGAGCGAACAAAAATCCTAATATTTATGGAACTCGCGTTAAGACGAAACAGAGAGTGAAAAAAAAAACACTATGAATTCTCAGTTCTGATTGGTCACATGTCTGACGATGCTGAATTAATTAATTAGCTACGAGTCACAGGTTTCTATAGCAACAGCTTGCTCATGCTCCACATGAAATCATAGTTTTCTGCAGTTATTTTGTTTTGACATGTACGGTGTAAGCTATCGGTTTGATGGCGTCATCAGAAATGAGGGGTTTCCGTGGTAAGAAGACAAGCTGCGTATTTTTTTCTCTTGTCTCATTAACGTGAGAGAAAAAACGAGAGGCTGTTGATCGAATGTGTGTGTGTGTGTGTGTGTGTGTGTGTGTGTGTGTGTGTGTGTGTGTGTGTGTGTGTGTGTGTGTGTGTGTGTGTGTGTGTGTGTGTGTGTGAGTCACATTACTCTCATCTCTCATCTTCTACCGCTTATCCGAACTACTAGGGCCATGCGGAGCCTGTGTCTATCTCAGGCGTCATCGGGCATCGAGGCAGGATACACCCTGGACGGAGTGCCAACCCATCACAGGGCACACACACTCTCTCATTCACTCACACACTACGGACAATTTCCCAGAGATGCCAATCAACCTACCATGCATGTCTTTGGACCGGGGGAGGAAACCGGAGTACCCGGAGGAAACCCCCGAGGCACGGGGAGAACATGCAAACTCCACACACACAAGGCGGAGGCGGGAATCGAACCCCGGCCCTAGAGGTGTGAGTAAATGTAAATAAAAAGTAAAAGCTACTAGCTTTTCTATTAGCTACTTGACAGAATGTTGCCTTGGTAACCAACAGAACAAATCACTCTAAATAGAAAGCTGCGTTGTTTGAATCGATGCCAAAAGTTGAAGCTCTTTAAACTACAGTACATTCTTCATTTAGCATAAACCTTTAGCTAGCATTTTGCTAGGTTAGCTAGCATTTAGCTAGGTTAGCTAGCATTTAGCTAGGTTAGCTAGCATTTAGCTAGGTTAGCTAGCATTTAGCTAGGTTAGCCAGTTAGCTAAAATTTAATCCAGATTGATGATTGGGCCAAAGCTGAAGTTTGTCTCTTTACGGTTTGTGTATGTGTGTGTGTGTGTGTGTGTGTGTGTGTGTGTGTGTGTGTGTGTGTGTGTGTGTCCTTCTCTTTTGTTGCTTCATCCTCTAATCATTTGCAGCCTGCTTTGCTTTTACCTCCAGGCTGCAGATTAGAAATCAGTCAAGACGCTTTGTTGTTGATTTTGGACGAAGCCGACGCCCGAGCCGAGCGCTATAGGTTTATCTGTCACGGTGTCGGATATTGGGTCAACATTAAACTCTACAGAGTCACGGTTTATGGAGAGGAAATACAGCCACAGGGCCTGGGATCGTGTGTGTGTGTGTGTGTGTGTGTGTGTGTGTGTGTGTGTGTGTGTGTGTGTGTGTGTGATTCACATGGATCTGCTGGAGGTCTGCAGATGTTCCGTTCCAAAGACATGAACTGTTCCTCAGTAATAAGTAAGAATACAAAACATATGAAACGTGACCTCACACGCAGAGGAAGAATCTGTATTATTTTTCCTCAAATTATTCCTTTACTATGAAATCCGTAAAGGCGAACGAGGGAAATCTGACGCGTTTAGCCTTGTTCGCTAATCACGGAAGAGGAAGATGAGGAAGAGGAGCAGAAACTTCATACGGTTTTGTTTTGTTTTGTTTGTTCTATAAAGAATAAATCAATAAAAGTTACATCATCATTTGGATACAAACAAATTGTACGTAAATCGCTCACACAAACGTTTGTAAAACCGTGTGTGTGTGTGTGTGTGTGTTCGTGTGACTTGCATCTAACGAGCCTCGTTAATCAAATCGGACATAAACGGATTTATTTGTAATTTATTGATGCTCATGTAAATCCTGCACGTTCATATAATTGTTGCTGTCTGAGTCACGCTCCTGAGTTTGTGTCATTTTTTTTTGTATAATGTGAAACGATGTAAGTAAAAGTAATGGCACCCTGTGTGTGTGTGTGTATTGGACGATTTGGCTAATTAGATTTAGTTCATCACTGTTTTCTTATGTTCAGCTCTTTTTCCGTTTAATGGCTAACTGTCCTGCTGTGGATGTGTTTGGTCATTTAAGGTTAATTTATTGTAGATTATCGGCAAATTTAAAAAAATAAACAAAAAAAACAACTCTAATTCAAATCTTTCATGAAATCAGGTGATTGGGGAGATTTTTTTTTATATTACATTTTGTTTGCCATTGAATATTTTCCTAAAACAACATCATACAGGGTTTTATTCCTCACATGGAATCAGATCAAATCCCACTTTCCCAGATCCATAGTGTTGTTTTTAGTTTTTTCTCTCTTTAAAGTATCCAGAGGGGGTCATGGTGGCTTAGTGGTTAGCACGTTCGCCTCACACCTCCAGGGTTGGGGGTTCGATTCCCACCTCCGCCTCGTGTGTGTGGAGTTTGCATGTTCTCCCCGTGCCTCGGGGGTTTCCTCCGGGTACTCCGGTTTCCTCCCCCGGTCCAAAGACATGCATGGTAGGTTGATTGGCATCTCTGGAAAATTGTCCGTAGTGTGTGTGTGTGTGAGTGAATGAGAGAGTGTGTGTGCCCTGTGATGGGTTGGCACTCCGTCCAGGGTGTATCCTGCCTCAATGACCTCTCTCTCTCTTTCTCTCATTTATCATTGTTGTATTAAAGGCAGAAACATTTCACACTCTTGTCTAAATCCACAACCGATTACTCGTTTTTGTTTTTTTAAATATCATTTTCTGTCTTCATCTCCCAGAGAAATGTGATCTTTACCCCACCCTGTGTGTGTGTGTGTGTGTGTGTGTGTGTGTGTGTGTGTGTGTGTGTGTGTGTGTGTTTTTTTACACTGGTGTATCATATGATGGATTTTAACAGATGTGACGTGATGTGTGACTATGAGCTGAGAGTCAGTCAAATTTCCAGTGATTTTTTTTTTTTGTGGTGTAAAATTTGGGGGAAATCCACAGAAACATTTCGTTTCACTCAGCGTTTTAATAGTTTCAGGTTTTTCACTAAAACGTCTTGTATTGTTATAAAAGACGTTTATTTAACGGGTTTAATTTGAAGATCTACCAGGATGAACTTCTAACCCTGTGTATTTTAAAGAAGAGAAGATTTACTGGTGTGATGTTACGATGTCATCTGCTCGGTCCTGTCAGGATACAGACGTGTTCGTTCTCTCAGTTCATCTCCTGCTGTAACTTCAGCTAAAACATGGTGAGCAAAGCTGAAGCTCAGTCCTGAGGCTCACAGAGAAGCTTCAGGAAATTCAGGAGGATTTTCAGGGTGTAATTAGTGCAGCACGTGTAAAGATCGAGAGCTCGGGAATGTCTGGTGTTGCTGTGTTTCTGTTTATTCCTTTATTTAGGAACAAATCTACAGGAAGCAACCGGTCTGGCAGCAGGAAGTTAGCCAGCGCAGATGTGAAGCTCAAAGCTGGAGCTCTCACACGCAGAGCTTTCTCTTTTTTTAACGAGGTGGCAAGTGAAGTGCAGCTGTCCATCCTTCCAACGGATGAGTCACGGTTTTATTATTATACTGTAAAGAGTGTGTGTGAGTGTGTGTGAGTGTGTGTGTGTGTGTGTGTGTGTGTGTGTGTGTAAAAGAAAGAGATCATCACAAATTAATATATTTTTATTTGAGACACGGTCATCAGGGATGACAGCATTTAGTTAAATATCATTCCCATTGTGTACTAACTGCTGACCGCAGTGAGAGAGAGACAGAGGGAGAGAGAGAGAGAGGGAGGGAGAGAGAGAGAGAGAGAGAGACAGAGAGAAAGAGAGAGAGGGAGAGAGAGAGACAGAGAGATTGTTTTGGAGAACATCTGTGCACTTTCCTTTTATTAGTCACCGTGTGGAAATAAATCGACAGGAAGAAGAGCAACAGCCCCGAGGAGTCGGGCAAGGACAGAGCTTTACACTCATGTTTACATCCTGCACACACACTCATATATATTCACACACACACATACACACACACACGCACTCACTCACACACATACACACACACTCACACACACAAAAACACACACGCACACACATCCACACACTCATCGAGTTAAAGAGCTGTTGATTTTGGAGTGCTCTAAACTCTGTGTGTGTGTGTGTGTGTGTGTGTGTATATGTGTGTGTGTGTGTGTGTGTGTGTTTGGACTGCGGCCTGCTGTAGCTGGAACCGATGTCTTTTGTAGTACAGTTGTATGCGTCATTTTCTTGTCCTTTACAGAGAAACATTCAGGGAGAAAATTAACATTGTTACTGGATGTGGTCACTCTGGGGAAACACCCTCACACATACACACACACACACACACACACACACACCCTCACACATACACACACACACACACACACACACTGCAGCTGATGTCATGTGTTGTTTGTGGATGTGTGTGCAGGGATGAAAACTCATGGAAATGTACATACGTGCATGTGTGTGTGTGTGTGTATGTCACACACAATTATAATCTTCAACACAAAGCTCCGCCTCCCAGTGATAGCTGCATCGCCTTATTCCAGTAGCCAACAGCCAACCAGCTCATTCTATATGACGACAGAATTACGACAAATCTTTGCTAAAATTCATGCAATAATGTATAATAAAAACTGCTGATAAAATAACTGTTAAAATACATTCAATTTATGACCAAATTTTTCAAAACAAAATCGAATAAATAAACCCCCCAAAAAACTACACTATAAAAACTACACAAAATATATGCTAAAATTATAACTATAAAAACTTCGTGATCGAATTTCTCATAAAATTTCTGAAAAATATTACAGTAAAAATGATGCTAAAAATGTCAATATTAAGATTGAAGATTAAGATTAAAAAAAAAAATCATGATAAAATTTAAAAACAAAAATGTATGATAAAATTGACCAAAAATAAACAAAATAACTGGACGTTCCTTACTGGAGTCTCTCTCTCTCTCTCTCTCTCTCTCTCTCTCTCTCTCTCTCTCATGCAGTCATTAATAAACTAATATTCACAAGACAAAGACCAAACCAATAAATGTTATTTTTATTCAGTATTAAATGGATTGTTTGCATTAATATTTTGTTTGTGCTACAACTCCGGTAATAAGAATAGTGACATTTCACTGCTTTTGGTTGCCGTCTTTGCGTCTTTCCGCCGATAAACGTTATAAACGCCTCCAGCTCTGACTGCGCGTTCACGCTGCGCGTACCCGAGCTTCTCCGTTCAAATAAAGCAGACAGCTGAAGACGCACTTTTGACAGACAACAACGCACGCGCATAAAAACAAAGTAAAAAAAAATCGCTCTTGGATTAAACTGAAAAATAATTTTCTTTCCCATAGACGACATGTCCTGCATTTTAATATCATTTTTATTGTTTATTTATGAAAGTAAAAAATATACTTATAGTTTTAGGGTGGCTGAGATCACAGACAGGGGGCTGGAGACACCCTAATAAAGGGCTAGAACCTCCCCTGCTATGAGGCTCATTCCATAAACCATAAACATTAAATAAACATCCTGTACGATAAACTGGAACCAGTGCAGGACTAGAAACCTGTCAGTTACCTGTTAGTCAAAATAAGTTCTGCTGAAGAAAAATTGCCTTCCAACTAATCAGAATCAAGGCTTTAACAACACTGTGTATAACAACAACAACAACAACAACAACAATTATTATTATTGTTGTTGTTTGCCTCCAAGGTACATTTTAAAGGGTTAAAGTGGATCACGTGCCTTTGATTTTTGACCTTACTGTGTGTATTTTTCTTGGCTTTTGTGTCCACATGCTTTCTTCATCCCCATGTTTCTTGGATATCTCTTTCTGCAAGTGTATTAACATCACACAAACACACACACATACACACACACACACACACACACACATTCTGCACCATTAACTCTGGTGTGTTTTTGTGTTATTGCCTCCTCCTGCGGCTGCGTCTCGAACTTCCCTGTAAGCGATTCGTGTTGTTTATGTTCCCAGTTTGTCGCCGTTTTTCCTGCTCGCCACAAATTGTTATCTATCTTTCTCTTTAAAGCAGAGGATGTTTTTGGACTTCTCTTCATGCCACTATGTTGATGTGCTGTAAACTTTTAACAGTAATAAAGACCAACAGCAATGTTTTGCTTTTTTTCTGTTTTAATATTGGTTTCAGCTTTAATATCCCATTTGTTCATCCAAAATTTCATAGATTAATTACTTCTTTCGCTTCCTTTAAGTTCCTTTTATTTTTTCTCTTTAGAAGTACAAAAAATAAATGAATAAAGATAAGGATATATCTTTTTTTATTTCTTCCTTACCGCAGCTTTAATAGCCTCCCTAGAGTTTACTCCTTTTAGCTTTAATTGCCCCCAAAATTTACTCACTGTTGCTTTAATAGACCAAAAAATGACATTATGACATTAATAGTAAAAAAAAAAAAAGCTTTAATATCCCCCCAAAAAATTACTCATCATAGATTTAATAGCCCAAAAATCACACTTTAGCATTAATATTAAAATAAAAAACAAAGAAAGAAAGAAAGAAAGGTATCTTAATAGACTCCCAAAGATTTACTTATTGTGGTTTTAATATCCCCCCAAAAGTAACAGATTATGTGGCCTTAATAGTAAAAAAAAAAAAAAAACACAAAAAAAAAAAACAACAACCAGTGGCTTTATTATCCCGACCAAAAATTACATATTGTGGCTTTAAAAGCTTTTATTACCTAAATACTGTAATAATTGTGGATTTTTAATATTATAATATAAAAGCGGAGTAGTGATGGGTTTAAAAAAAGAAACAAAACCACGTCAACTGTCCAACATTAATGTGCATCAGGAGGTCATTTTCTTTCCCCTGAGAAAGTCTATGAGCCATTTCTTACGTTTTCTCTCCTCATGTTTCGAAAAATAATCAAACACAGCGGCGTGTACTGACTCTGGACATATAATCACTGTCATGTGACACAAACGGATTAAATAATAATAATAACAACAACAACAACAATAATAATAATTAATTTTCATTTCTAACAGAATTCGAGCCTCTCTGCTGGGGCAGAAACCGAGATCACGATCCCATTGGACTTTTATTTTAAAACGTTTTTTTTTTCCTGACGTCGTGGATTGTTTTCCCTGTAAGGCTCACGGTCCTGATGGAGGCCACTCTAAATATAGTGTCTGTGGAATCGTGTTGTTTCTGTTACAGCCTCGTTCTCAGGAAGGTCAGCGGAGGAAAGACGCATTCGACTGCCAAAAACTCGCAGAGGAAGAAAATATACACAAAATACACAAAACCAGAGTGCATGTCGAGCTGTGATACAACATTAAAAACGTAAACCGACTCAGACCGGATCAGGAATAAAAGTATTAAAGAAGTCAGGAGTTCAGTTCAACATTTATTTCCCTTACATTAGATAGCTTGCTAGTTTTAAATAAACAATTAGCAGTAAGCTTAACATTCGCTAACGGTTTCTTGGACTATGAGAAACTGTAAAAACTAAAATTTATATCGTAAAACTTTCATGTGTTTATGGTCTTTTCCGTTAGCTACATAATATTAACTAGCTACTGCTGGAGAGGTTAGCTGAGGTGACCTGTTAGTTAGCTAATGTTAGCACAGTGTCATGTTGGCTATAAAGATAATATGATCATCTTAAAGGTGGGGTCTCCGTTGTTTGAAAGCTAATGTCGACATTTGAAATCACCAAAACAAACACGCCCCTAACCCAAAACGGGTCCCACCCCTGTATCGATAGCTCCATCCACACATACATACGTAACCCAGGCGACTAACAGAAAGAAACGTGTCTTTATCATAGCTGAAGGGAAGAACAATACGATTGTAGATAAACAAACAAGCAAAAATGCCACACAAGCATAATCATGTAAAGGACAAAGGCATATATTAGTTCTGTGTAACAAAGCAAAACCAACGTTACTCACCTATCGAGAAGGAAAAAAGCGCCTCGGCGTCTTAAGTAAAGTCGGCCACATATTCACAGGTCGGAGTTTCCCGAGTCGATAACTCCTGAGCTAAACGCTGTTACTACACAAAACGTGGTTGTAGCTGCCTCTCTACATTACTACGATAGAAAAGAGGTGTTATTTGTGTAGTAACAGCGTTTAGCTCAGGAGTTATTGACTCGGGAAACTCCAATCTGTGAATATGTGGCCGACTTTACTTAAGACGCCGAGGCGCTTTGTGTAGTGACAGAGTCGGCAAGCTAGCTCGTTTTTTTTACGTTGTAATCTGTAACTGGTAAGTAAAGCTAACGTATAGTGTGAACGCTACCAAAAATGAGATTTTACAAAAATAATTTTGTTTCCATAAATTCACCACATCTCCACCATTTAGTTTTCTGTTAGCACACGTATAATGTTAGCAATTTTAGCTCATGCAAATGCTAACATTTGCCATTTTGCCACCAAATGGAGCAATTACACCATGTTTTGTCCGCCATTTTGTTTTCTGTTGGCAAAGAAGTTTTTCAAGTGTAAATTTTCAGGGATCTGGGAAAAAAAATTTCTTCTTTTAAACATTTACTTTTATTTTGTAGAGTAAAGACATCACATCTTTTATCTGGAACTTTTTCATAAAGGTTAATTAATGGACTTCGTCTCAGGGTCTCTGAAGTTCTGATTTAGAGACAGAACAAACGCTTACATAAAAACTCTCGAGCTTTATCTTTCATTCTGTCTTTTTTTTGCAGGCGTTTCTTTCTGTTTTTTTCTATCGTGTTGACTGAAAGCAGAAGTTTTGTGCGAGCCCACGTGCGATCTTCGAGTAGATCTTTGCTGTGAGAAGAACAGATGCTTGACACACCAGTGGGGGAGTCGTTTGTTATCCATCCGACAGGGAAAACCCTGAGGAATGAATCGTTACTTCAGTGGGACTTCAGCAAGAATTCCTCCAATTCTTCCACATAACCAGGGACATCTGACTCAGTCCATCACTCCCAAAGACGCCATTGTGTTTCCTTCAATAGAGTGTGTTTGTGTGTGTGTGTGTTACAAAGGCAGCCGTTGTTCCGATTAACTGTGCTCAGTCTTCCGGTTGCCCTCACATCCACAGAGGCTGAAAACATGAAGCTAATAAAGCAGAGGCTAGCAGAAAGCATCGGTATCTACACAACGTTTTAGCATAAAATCAAAGTTACACAATACTTTACTCTCCTGAATGTTCTCGACCAGCCAAGTCATGCAGAGTGACTGAGATTTCCTCCTTTTGTTTTCACTGGAGCGCTAACAGTAACACTGTTAGCAAGACAGATGCTTAGCATTTCATCAAATATGTGACAAAACTAGTTATTCCTACGAAAAAGGGCGTAAAATCACTGGTTTTATATAACATCGGCTGGCGATATAAACCTTTTTTATTTTAAGACTATTTCTTTAAACGCTGAGCATTATTTAGTCCCAATATTCATTCATTTTCTACCGCTTATCCGAACTACCTCGGGTCACGGGGAGCCTGTGCCTATCTCAGGGGTCATAGGGCATCGAGGCAGGATACACCCTGGACGGAGTCCCAACCCATCACAGGGCACACACACACTCTCATTCACTCACACACTCACACACTACGGACAATTTCCCAGAGATGCCAATCAACCTACCATGCATGTCTTTGGACCGGGGGAAGAAACCGGAGTACCCGGAGAAAAGCGCCATGCAAAGAACATGCAAACTCCACACACACAAGGCGGAGGCGGGAATCGAACCCCCAACCCTGGAGGTGTGAGGCAAACGTGCTAACCACTAAGCCACCGTGCCCCCCTAGTCCCAATATTCTGATTCCATAATTCCTGACCTTACACCAGTTTTTTTAATCAATATTTTTCCTATTCACACATCCTACAGAGAACAAAGGGTTAATAAGAATAGGTGTCCCCCAAACGATGTACTAAACACATGTATGTACTGCTAGCTTTAGAGGAATTTGGTGTTAAAAAATAAATTGCGTAACGTTGACCTTTTCTGTAAGACATCTCGTCCACTGGCTTGTCGTCGGCCATCTTGAAATTGTTTTCTCAGCTGGCATCAGTGCATGAAATGTCCGATATTTCACACTTGTTTTATTTCATGTTGATTTGAAACACAGCGACAGTCTCTCTTTTAGCTAGCGGTTTAGTTGGCTAGCTTTCTCCCGTCAGCCTCAGGGCGGTTTTTCTTTGGCATTTAGCTAAAAAAAACCGTGTATTAATGTTGACATGGTGGAGTTTTCTTAAAGCAAGTTTACAGAAAGAGTCTCCAGTGTCAGTGTTGAGTGTCACTCAAAGCTAAGGCTGTAAGTTTCTCTGTCACGTTTAAATTAAAGGCAGGGACTCCGATTTTTGAAAGCCAATGTCGACATTTATAATCACGAAAACAAACACGCCCCTAACCCAAACGGGTCCCACCCCTGTATCGATAGCTCCGCCCACACACACACACGTAACCCAGGCGACTAACGGAAAGAAATGTGTCTTTATCATAGCTGAAGGGAAGAACAATACGATTGTAGATAAACAAACAAGCAAAAATGCCACACAAGCATAATGATGTAAAGGACAAAGGCATATATTAGTTCTGTGTAACAAAGCAAAACCAACGTTACTCACCTATCGAGAAGGAAAAAAGCGCCTCGGCGTCTTAAGTAAAGTCGGCCACATATTCACAGGTCGGAGTTTCCCGAGTCGATAACTCCTGAGCTAAACGCTGTTACTACACAAAACGCGGTTGTAGCTGCCTCTCTACATTACTACGATAGAAAAGAGGTGTTATTTGTGTAGTAACAGCGTTTAGCTCAGGAGTTATTGACTCGGGAAACTCCAACCTGTGAATATGTGGCCAACTTCCTGCTCCTTCAGTTCTCTCCAGTGCTGGAAAGCTGATCCTATATTAACACGTCCTACTTCTTGTCCTTATCGTAAGTCTTTCTTCACTTTCTTACTTTGTTTTTATCCTCCATGTCGATGTTAAAACCGCTTTCTGCTAACGTCACACACGCGCACTGAACGCTCTCTCCGCTGCATAGACAAGCCACGCCCCTTTCTGCTCATTGGCTACACGTTTGATTTGATTTTTGTTTTGATTTTTGTTTGTTATTCGGCCTGACTCGGTTTTCTGAAGCATTTCTCAAAAATCAGAGACCCTGTCTTTAATTTAATAAATCAGATGTTTTTCCTTCAGCAAGGCAGAAATTGTGTTGGTTTTATTTCTGACCTTTTCTTATCATGATCTTGGTGTTATTCTTCACGGCGCTACACACCCAGCTTAGGAAAACGTCTCTCCTTTGTGCTGCCTTGCGTTACAGCCTGAATCTGGATCGTTTGCTCTCAGTCATTTTCTCCATAACGCGACTGTGCCTGTGTGCAAATGTGTTTTGTTTCGCAAGCTGCAGATGCCAGATATTGCTGCAGGAGACAGCGACAATTACCTCTGACTTAAAGATGAAGAGATCCAGCAAAATAACATGGGGAACGTCAAAGGCTCTGCTGAGATCTTTGGAAATCACCAAATCTGCACCGGACCAGATAAAGTAGGTCGAGCGAGACGTTACAGATCAGGAGCTTCTCCATCATTCTGTCATCTTGTCTCCTGAGCAGCTCTCACAAGATGCCGGTGATTTCCTAATATCCTTAATGATCCGGAGGAACGAGACGGAATTGCCAAGTAACCTCAGGAGGTTGGTGGGAGGTCTTGGACAAAAAAAAAAAGTTTGATTTTTCCATCATATTGTTGGTGTTTGGGTTTGGATACATGAGCCTCAGCATCATCCATCCATCATACTGACGTCATCCTGTTATTTAGTGTGAAAAAAATACGTCAGCGTGTAAACTGAGACGGGATCATCCGTGTTCCTTATTGACGTTGGAACCGGACAGAAAGAAATTACAGCCTGTTACCGGGATGCTGCAGAGCCTTAAGGTTTTATTGGACGCATGTCAAAGCCAAACCAAATCCCTGAATCATCTCCCAATCCACACAGAACATAATAGCTGTCAATCAAATTCTGGACATGCCCACATCTCCCACTGTAATATATCGGAAAGCTTCAAGGGTGTGTCTTCAATCCCTGTTTGGAAGGAATCTAATAGAGGAGAATTCCGACCACAAATAGAAGACGATAATTAGTTACATTTTCTCGGACATGGGAACGGACATAGGGGAAAAACCTTTAGTATGTCACACTATTAATGTTTGAATAAGGGGGTGGAAAGAAAGGAGGACATGGAAAATAACAGTTTCCCACTATAGGGGGGTGGGGGGTGGGGTGGGGGGGTGGGAGTGAGCTCCGGCTTTAAGGCATCTTCCGGTCTCCATTTGATACGGGATACAAGGACGGTATAGAGATTTTGTCAACAGACATTTTGTTTATATAGATACCAGACTAAATATTCAGAGATGTTTAGTCAACAAGGTCATTTTGTTCCAGAGATACGAGACTAAATATAGAGTCCTTCAGATTCTGGTGGCATCCATGGTAATGGGGTTGAAGTTTATTCTAGTTATAGTGCAGAAAACATGGAACATTTTAGCCTCCATACGTGAGTCATACAAAACATGAAACCTAACAGAAACTCATCCAGGAGTTTAACTAATGTTTACTGAGACACATTTATATATATATATATATTTTAAAAAACACCACCACACACCCTTATTGATCTAATAAACAGTTCGGTCGCTAACGGTTACAGGAAATATTTACAGTGCAAAAGTAATTTATATCTTACAAAATTAATAGCCGTAATAGCGTACATGAGTCATTTACATACACCGATACACCCTATTTAATACAAGTACCATAAACATCTTATATGGGATTTTATAGGTTTATTCACAAAGCATTTTTTTAATGATAAGTTTATATTTTTTTATAGTATTGTCATCCTTTATAAAAAAAAATAAAAAATACAAAACAAACATGACTGTAAAACTCAGGTAGCCTTGCTAAAAGTGTGTACGGCAGGCACCAGGGATCTCAGTACAGCGTAACAGATATTGCATCATCGGGTAGGCGTGGCCTATTTGTTTATTTGTTTTCCAAAATAAATCAACCCATATGACTGTTTTGCCCTTCGTAGTATGCTGGTTTTTCGAAAGAAGGCGTTTTTTTCCAAGACCTCCGGAAACACGCCCACTTTACGTCGTGGTAACGAAACCCCTGGAATTTAGCGCCTGCTAAAAGTGTAGTTCCTGATATAAAGTGTGTCCGAAAGTGTAATATAAAATGTAAAACTAATTTAGGGAAAAATGTGTTGTTTTAAAAAAACAAACAAAAATAAACAACTATCTTACTTTTTTAATAACGTAGAATTCCCAGCAAAATTCAAACAGGAAGTTTATCGGAAAAGCATGCAAGGAAACTTTCATTCATTCATTCATTCATCCGTTCATTTTCTACCGCTTTATCCGAACTTCTCGGGTCACGGGGAGCCGATATCTATCGTCTCCAGCCAACAGGAAGTCGGACAGTTTTCGATTTTGTGCCTGTGGTGCTTGGGCCCCCGTCAATCGCTGCTTGCAGCCTATTAATTCATCCATTCATTCATTTTCTACCGCTTATCCAAAATACCTTGTGTCATGGGGAGCCCGTGCCTATCTCGGGCGTCATCGGGCATCGAGGCAGGAAACACCCACCCTGGACGGAGTGCCAACCCATCACAGGGCACACACACACACTCTCATTCACTCACACACTACGGACAATTTTCCAGAGATGCCAATCAACCTACCATGCATGTCTTTGGACCGGGGGAGGAAACCGGAGTACCCGGAGGAAACCCCCGAGGCACGGGGAGAACATGCAAACTCCACACACACAAGGTGGAGGCGGGAATCGAATCCCCGACCCTGGAGGTGTAAGGCGAACGTGCTAACCACTAAGCTACCAAGCCCCCCCCCCCCCTTTTATAAAAGTTACAATTCTGTGTGTCACATTGCTGTGAAGCACGGTGGTGGTAGCATGCTTGGACTTTTCTTTTTTTCCTTTTTTTTTCAGTTATGAAGTGATTCGAAGACATTTGGGGTGAGAATGAAAGCGTGAACGTACTTTTTCTTGCTGGATTCTTTAAAGTTTAAAGTTAAAAAAAAAAAAAAGTTTAAAGCCGTTTCTGCTACGTGATTTAACCATTGCTTTAGTCGGCACAAAGTCAGAAAGTGTCGGTTTCCCTTTTACAGTTATCTTCATTTTCTTTCTATTTATTTCTCTCTTACAAAAGTCAGATTTCCTGAATTAAAGGTGGAACGGTTTTCGCAGCCCCTCACTGGCCCACGAAGTGAAGGTTATAAGTGAGCTGGTGTCCGTTGTCCCAGCAATAAAGCACCTTCTCTTTAGGATTGTAGTCCACCTGGGTGACGAAGGCATACTCGTTGGTGAACGGGAGCCGCGGCACCACCTCGGTGTTGGTATGCGTGTCATAGGCGTATGCCACCTCGCCCTCTCTCTGGTTGTACACGTCGATGGCATACAACACGCCGCACACGATGAAGCAGTTTCCGTACGTGTTGCGCTTCAGGCCTGTCCTCCACGTCGTCTCCTTCTTGGTGGAAAGGTCACTCGGGTCCAACTTGCTGATGATGATCATCTCCTGCTGCGAGTAGTCATAGTCCATTGACGGGTAGATCACCCAGAGTCCACTCTCGTCCACGGCGAAGTCAATGTCCGAATGGCCGCGCCACTTCCACGGCGTTGTGTCTTCGTAGACCACGTCATGGAGGAGCGTCCACGCCGCCACGTAGCGCATCCGCAGGTCGTACTTGATGATGTTCTTGGTGAAGGCTCGGTTGTAGTAAAAGGCACCATTGTAGACCACGTGACCCGTTCCTATCCAGTTATACGGAAGCTTGTAGAGGTTACTCCAGCGACCTGTGACCAGATACAGGAAGTTAATAAAAAGAGAATAGAGTAAGAATTTGGACGTGATTCAGAAGTTGAAGAAACCTGGAATGATAAGGATCCATATTTGGGGTTGGGGGGGTTGGGAGTAAGGAGCATTGATCAAGGTCATTTTTGCCCCTTTTCCACCGAGGCAGTTCGAGTGCAGGTTCGGAGCCTAATTTAGAACCAGTTCTTTCTGTTTCGACACCCAAAGCACCGGCTCCGAACCAGGAAAAGTGGTTCTTAAGTAAGTTGCTGGTCTAGACTTAAGAACCGCTTGTGTCAGGAGCTGTGGGCGGTGCTACTGTCAGCGCGTTTGATAACGTACCTTAAGTATACTAATGTTTAATACATTTTTACTTTGCCGCGATATGATACATTATCAGCACACATGATAGTAGGTAGCTACATGCTAAGGCTAAATTTTTTCTGTGTTAACGATAAAATAACGTTATGTACTTTATCGATTACAACCTCCGTTCATACAGATTACACGGAGCCGCACGTACACGTTTTATTCGCCGTGTTTGAATGCCGATGTAGGTTCGCAAAGCCATGAGCATTAAGAGTAAAGCAACATCCGCCATTGTTGATGTGTTTGTGTTTGCCGCTGCTGCGCTAACGTCGCTGGGACACGTGACACGTATAGAGTGACGTCAGACTCGGCGCTGTGATGGCTCTCTAGCCAGTGGAAAGGCAAACCGGTTCTTAGAAGGGGTTCGCCAGTGGAACCAACTTTGAACCAGCACCAGCGCTAGCTCTGAACCAGCACCCGGTTCTTTCCGGTGGAAAAGAGGCATTATTGGCTAAAAGCTAACCCTGAGAACACTCACCAGTGTTACCCACTGACTTTGGGTAGACATTTTGGTAGAAGGCCTTTTCTAGACAGTGCTATATTGTGTCCAATTCTTTCCATTATTAATTAAGTTACACTGTGGGATGTCCAGAGTTTAGGATTGATCTTAAAACCAAGCCCAGAACCCAGGCCTTTTTTTTTTGTTCTGAGCTTCTGAAGGGTGTCTCACCTTGCTTAAAATTGTCCAGGTTGCGAAACTCCACAAGGTTGTTGCCATAGTAGTAGTTGGTGACGTAGATCCTGTTGTCCTTGGCTGCAGGGTCCTTCATCCAGGCGCCTTCATTACGCCCGTAGCTGTGGTGCTTCTCTGGGATCTCCACAGAAGCAATGGTACCCTCACACTCCAGAGGTTTAATGTACACTGCACAGGGCAAGACACACACACAAAATGGGCTAAATGTTTGCTAACTTAATTAGCATTTATCATGGTGAATGAAGTTAGGAGTACAAACAATCGATGCAATCCAGAAAGGCCGCGAATCATTTTTGAGGAAACATGGGAACAACATTAAAAATAACACATATCATAACACGATATAAATATTAATAATTTATTACTTTTTTTAAAATCAATAACACTATACAAAATCTTTTTTGTTTTAAATACAAAGTTTAAAAATTACTAAAGTTTATTTTAATACTTTTTAATAATTCTTATCACCGCGCGCACACGATCCCGATTGGACAACATTGGAATACGTCACATCGGGTCGGCGTATCGGATGCGGCGTAGTCACAAAAGTTAAAATTTTTTAACGGATCCGACGCTCAAAACGGATCCGAAAATTACTGGTCCGCAGACGGCGCGTCACGCGGCGACCTCGCAACTCTCCATAGGAAACGAAAGACTTCCGGTTTATCGGCGGTCGTTTGTCGTGTGCAGCGTGAAGGCGGCTTGAGGATTAATGAATGTGTTTTTTAAGAGGGATTTGCACCAATCATTGGTAAATAGTAACACAACTCATAGCAACAAAGGTTTACACAAGATTTTGAATTTGTATTAAATAATATTTAATGAACAATTAAAAAAAAAACACTGGATGATCATCACATTCGCATGCTTGTTTGGACCAAGTGGCAATTTTAGAGAAGCCAAACTACTGGTAGGTTTTTTGGAAGGTGCGAGAAAACCCGGGGAACCCAAGAGGAAACTCTCATGTACCTGAGTTGTTAGTGCTGGGTTTTGTGCTCTTCAGAGATGGTGTGACAGTGATGGTGGGTTTCTCCGTCTCTGGTTCTGACACGGTAGAAGACCTGGTGAAAAGCTCCTCATCCCTGGTGGTTGTTTGTGTTCGTGAGGCAACTGTCGTCGGAGCAACAGTCGTCGTCGTTGTTGTCGTCGTCGTGGACGTCGTCCTTGTCGTTTTTGTCGAAGCAGAAGTGGTGCCCTCGATGGCCTCCGAGACAAGTTCGGAACCTCCCTTGTCCTGGATTTTGTGGACTGTGTGGGTTTTGGCTGTGTTTTCTGTCAGAGACAAAGGAAGAAAAGTGTTACGACCACGAGTTCGGTTCCAAAGTGTCCGAGATTCCACTTCAAAAGAGATATTTATTATTTATGAGATGTTGCGCCTCGTAGTGACTTCCTGCATGTAACCGAGTCTATCCCTGCAGTGTTTGGGTTTTCAAACTGAGTGCGTCTCAAGTCGCGCCATGTAAAACACATCTCCATAGAGACAATGTGGGGGGAAGAGAGCCTAATCCGAGCCCCCTTTTCCTGCACCCAGGGGGTGTGTGGGGGGCTCAGGAGGTTCTTCGTCTGGGACATTAAGCATGCGCTCACGGAGAGTCAGACATAAATACTGTAAAGCGAACGTTATTGCACGTTCGGTCAAAGAATCCAATTACAACATGACTCCAACAGTGCAGGACAAATGAAGAAACCCCTTCAGGGAACAGGATCTGAAACATCTCATACTGGAGACCACAACATGCCTTAACTTCATAAACATCACAAGATGTTTGAAGTTCCTCAGGAAATTTCGAATATTCACGGTATGAGAATTTAATATCATCGTATTTTTATCTTCCGGACCGCAAATGATTATCTCGACCGTTACGACATTATATCTTACACCTGTGAGTTCTTCACAGCTAGCAGTGATGCATCCATATCTTACCAGTTGGTTACATGCTGCTACGTAAAAATAAACAAACAGATCTGATTATTGATACGGATAAATCTCCGGTTACTGTACGTCCTCAGATCAGTTCTAAGCAACTTCCTGCAAATTCTGCAAGAGCCCAGACAACTGGTATTAGGTCAAGGCCCTGGGTTTTTGCCCAGTGAAACATATTAGCATTATCGTGTATCCGTCGATGGACCAGCCACGATGGACCTTCTGTTCTGCAATAAAGCCAGACAATGAAGAATCCTTTCTTCTGCCTCGGAGCCATTCTGCTGTTCGCAATTACCTTTAACAGCTCTTAAGGGGGAAATACAAGAGCAAAGGGATTACGGATGACTCTTTATAGAGATGTTTTAGAGATCCGGCTTGTAGCACAAGCTTGTTAAACCTCGAGGATGGAGGAGGGTGTGGCCCAGCAGGGGGGTGGGGGGGGAGGATTTGACTTCCTGGAAGTTCTGAATAATAAGTGAGTAGCACATACACCAGGAGGTCTTATGAAGCCCTACTTCAGCCCTAAAGCTAACATCCTTTTAATGAAAACAAGCTGAGTGATGGGATTCGTTTAGGTGGTGCTTTGTGACGCGTTGTCAAGAACTTATCACGAGGTGACTGATTCACAGAGACAAAACACACACACACACACACACACATCAGTCCCCTCTGGCCGCGCTGTCCGCACCTGACTCGTCCGTCCTGGTGGCTTTGTAGTAGGTGATGCCCCTGATGACCCCTGGCTGGTGACCCGCCGCTTTGCTCTTAGGGGTCGGCTCTGGTTTTGCAGGTTTGGGCATTTTGGGCGGCGGAGGCTCCTTTTTGGGTTTGATGGGCTTCTCTTTGGGTGGTTTTGGAGGAGGTTTCACCACCGGTGACTTTTTGTTGGAGGGTTTTACCACCTCTTTGCCCTTCTTGCTGTCGGTCGCCTGCAATCACACGCGAACCAGTGATCAGTCGATTTACGAATTCCGTTGGAATTAGGGTTGCGAAGGGGCGAAAAGTTTCCAGTAAATTTCCGGAAACTTTCCTCGGGAACTTAATCTGGGGAATTTTGGAAATATTCCAAATTGGAAAGTTTATGGGAATTTATGGGAATTTGCAGGATTTGATGGGAATTTTTTTTGGAAATATAGGGAAATTTATATAAACTATATCGTATACAAACATAAATAAACATATTGTTTAGTCATAAGCAGACACGCATGCAAGGTATCACAAATTTTAAAAATGACGTCTTGACCGATTTAATTGTAAGTAGAACTTTAATTGATTCTTTCATCGAGTGACACGAAAGCATAATAAACATTATTATGCTTGTAATAAACATAATAAACTTAATAATCGTAATAAACATTATTTACCTAGGATCGCTGTAATCTATTCTAATTAGTAAGGTAGTTATTAAGTTTAGATATTGGGTACAATTAAGAATGTAGAATAAGGTCATGCAGAATAAGGCATTAATATGTGCTTAATAAGCACTAATAAACAGCCAATATTCTATTAATATTCATGCTAATAAGCAACTAATTAAATGACTCTAAAAATAAAGTGTTACCGTGCATGTTATGGACGAATGCAAGTACGTGCAGGAGGTTTGGCCTCAATGGCCTTCCAGTAAGCAGTGTGCTGTGTGCAAGTGACCGATTAATGCAGGGTATAAATCGCATTAAATCTTGTTGTTTTAAACAACATTATGCTGCAATTTAAGCACATTTAAATTCCTTGTTATAGACGACTCTGCATTTTTTTTTTAAATTCCCAGTTTATTTCCATATATTCACGTTAATTCCCATGGAAAGTTTCCAGCCTTGAAAATTCCCGGAATTTTGCAACCCTAGTTGGAATAAATGTATACCAATAACTAATTAATAATTAGTTAACTACTCGTAAATAAAATAACTGTACCATTCCTACACATCTTTTAAACATAGGTTTGGTCACATAACCAGACAGGAAGATGATATATCTGTATTTAATGTGTTTTGTGTGTATCCGGTGTGTTCCGTAGCGTTACCTGTGCCTTGTCGTCCGTCACGTCTTTCTTCATCAGCTGCCCTCCTAAGCTGGAGATTTCCTTCTTAATGCTCACCATGATGTCCGAGTAGTTCTCGTACTTCTTCAGCTGATTGGACAGGTTCATTACGCTGTCCCGGATGAAGTCGTTCTCTCTGCTCAAGTTCGTTTTTATCGTCTGAGCGGGAAAAGGATCGTCGGGTTTGAATCTGTCCAGTATTTGATCTAAATCCCTTCACCGGGCGCTCGGTCTGTCCACACCTCTGTCTAACTATATACAACTATAGCAATAACTTGTTCATTTATTTCTGTTTTTAATGTCCAATCATCTACTAATTTATCCAATTATTAGATCTGCTCATTAAATTGGTCACATATCAATCAATCAATCAATCAATAAATCAATCAATCAATCCATTCATTCATCAATCAATCAATCCATCCATCCATTTATCAATCAATCAATCAATTCATTCATTAATTGGTTCATACTCTGTTCGTTCTCGTCCTATTTATCTTTCATTTACTCCTCGATTCATTCATTCATTCACTTTTATTTTCAGTTATTACATGGTTACTGACTTCCTCACCTCCTCCAGTGTGTTCATCTGAGCCACCACTTTATTCATGTACGCATGAACCTTCATCAGATCCATACTGTACAATGTCCCCTCCAGCATATCCACCATGGAATGCAGCTACACACACACACACACACACACACACACACACATATGTATAAAATGTGTCTGGATGAAGAGTCTGCTATCAATAGACTTCCTTCATTCTAGAACTTCCTTATAACTTCCTTATACAAATCTAAAAGATGTTTTGAACTTCTTCCTAAAACATCCTGATTTTATCGGGAATCTCAGCAAGCTGCTGTGAATGGAACGTGAGGTGAAAATGTCCGTAACTCGAAACTGATGCGTCTCTCTGTGAACTTTTGTCAAAAGCTCGGACACGTGTTTCCTCTTTATTAACAGCGTGCGTTGGCTTCTGGTCGCCTTCAGACCACTGTAAGATTGTGTGAGTGTGTATGAGTGTGTGATTACATGAGTGTGTGTAGAAGTGTATGAGTTTGTATAAGAGTGTATGAGTGTGTGATTACATGAGTGTGTGTAGAAGTGTAAGAATGTATGAGTGTATGATTACATGAGTGTGTATTAGAATGTATGAGTGTATGATTAAATGAGTGTGTATTAGAATGTATGAGTGTGTATAAAAGTGTATGAGTGTGTATAAGAGTGTATGAGTGTATGATAACATGAGTGTGTATAAGAGTGTTTGAGTGTGTATAAGAGTGTATGAGTGTATGATTACATGAGTGTGTATAAGAGTGTATGAGTGTGTATAAGAGTGTATGAGTGTATGATTACATGAGTGTGTATAAGAGTGTATGAGTGTGTATAAGAGTGTATGAGTGTATGATTACATGAGTGTGTATAAGAGTGTTTGAGTGTGTATAAGAGTGTATGAGTGTATGATAACATGAGTGTGTATAAGAGTGTTTGAGTGTGTATAAGAGTGTATGAGTGTATGATAACATGAGTGTGTATAAGAGTGTTTGAGTGTGTATAAGAGTGTATGAGTGTATGATTACATGAGTGTGTATAAGAGTGTATGAGTGTGTATAAGAGTGTATGAGTGTATGATTACATGAGTGTGTATAAGTGTGTACAAGAGTGTATGAGTGTATAAGAGTGTATCAGTGTATGATTACATGAGTGTGTATAAGTGTGTATGAGTGTATGATTACATGAGTGTGTATAAGAGTGTATGAGTGTATGATTACATGAGTGTGTATAAGTGTGTATGAGTGTATGATTACATGAGTGTGTATAAGAGTGTATGAGTGTAAGAGCGTATAAAAGCATACAAAAGAGTATATAATAGTGTATGATTAATATAAAATAGAAATATAATAAAAATTAATTCTAAAAATTCTCTCTATATACAAACATTTATAATTATAATTAGAAAATTATTATTACAGTGAATATGTGCCTCAAAACAATCCAGGTCATTGACAACATCAAGTCATGTGTTTACACAGTAACATCTGTGTGTGTGTGTGTGTGTGTGTTTGTGTGTGTGTGTACCTTGAGCAGCTCAGGTGCTTGCTTCCTCAGTTTCTCTGTCCTCCATTCATTTTCGCAGGGGTTCAGGGACGAGGGCGGCGCCGTGCACGAGCATTTACAGTCCGATCCTGAGCTCACCGTCTCCACTGAGTAAAAATCGTCCACTTTGAGGGTCCCGTCTCGAAGCCTGGCGCACGCCTCGATGCTCAGCGGCCGCATCACGCACTTGCAGCGGCAGTCAGAGCCCTCCGACGTCATCCTCACCGGCTCCAAGTCCCCGAAAACCTGTACACAGACAGATGAGATTAGGAGACATGCAGCTGTACAGTGTTTACATGCTTGTTGCTTCTCTTCTGATAGACGTACTGTATCTCTGCTCCTAAACACCCAAGCCAACTATATCAGTTTGGACTCTATGCTTCTGTGAGCTTTTGGTTTAAAGCTGCCCTTTCACACATAACCTTGTATTTTTACTTGTATTTTTTGATATGTGTTTGGTCCGTATGTGTTTGTGTTGTGTCGGGGATGTGAAAATGAACTGCTACCTCCCCGGTCAGCTCTAGCCACTGAAAAGAAATCAGGTCAGTTAGAAAATCTGCTCAGAGTGACATAGAAATGATGGAGCTCATTACTATTCATGAGCTCTCCCACTTGAGACCACGCCCACAGAATTTGTGTAGCTCAGTGAGTTTCCTATACAGCGAGGATGGCTGAACGTCGATATACCTGAAGAAGCCATTCTGCCGCAATTCCAGGTGATTGTAAAGAAAGTTCCTCTAGCCTAGGCTACTTATTGCACTGGGTGAATGAATAGTCATGCTCTCATATCCTAGCGGTTAGCCAATCGGAGCCAAGCAGTATAGCTCATTTGAATACTAGAACGGTACATTTCCTAAAGAAAATGTGAATGTGCTTGGCAAGTTCCCCTCATCGTGCTGAGTGTTTTGATATGTCACATGTCCATGTTGTGCTAAATTTTTTATTTCCCTAATTTTGGGGGCGGGGCTACACGTGATGTCAGGTCCCCTCATTGTGCAGAATGTTTTGATATATGACATGTCCATGTTGTGCTAAATTTTTGATTTCGCTTATTTTGGGGGCGGGGCTACACGTGTGGCAGGGCATCTTTAAAGAAAGTGTTGAATTTCCCACAAAGTCTCAAAGCTCTGACAAAATAAATGAGTCTCAGTCATGAAAAAAAAAACAACAACAACACACAAATCCAACAAGACTTCGCAGCAAAGAAATAAACAGCAGTATAAGCACAGAATCGGTGTGCAGACACAAAACAGCTGCACACGTTAGGAGAAATAACCAACAGATGACAGAGTAAGAAATGGAGACAAATCCAAATCCGAGACATAAAAAAAACCCTCACACATGGCGCTAGCTTTCAAACTAGCACATGGTATGAACATTGATCACAAACATAAATTTTTTAGAACATTACGTCTAAAGGTCTAAAAACTTTTCTGGCTAATTTTTACTACTGTAATATCAGATTGAATCACAACGTTATTAGGACGTTATAAGGACGTTCAATAAGGTTACAGCATAACAGTCTTATGCCCCTTTTCCACCGAGGCAGTTCGAGTGCAGGTTCGGAGCCTAATTTAGAACCAGTTCTTTCTGTTTCGACCGCCAAAGCACCGGCTCCGAACCAGGAAAAGTGGTTCTTAAGTAGAAACCAAAACATCGCTGGTCTAGACTTAAGAACCGCTTGCGTCAGGAGCTGTGGGCGGGGCTACTGTTAGCGCATTGATAACGTACCTTAAGTATACTAATGTTTAATACACTTTTACTTTACCGCGATATGATCAGTTATCAGCACACATGATAGCAGGTAGCTACATGCTAAGGCTAACTTTTTTCTGTGTTAATGATAAAATAACGTTATGTACTTTATCGATCACAACCTCCGTTTATACAGATTACACAGAGCCACACGTACACGTCGGATTCGCCGCGTTTGGATGCCGATGTAGGTTCACAAAGCCATGAGCATTAACAGTAAAGCAACATCCGCCATCGTTGATGTTGTTGTGTTTGTCGCTGCTGCGCTAACGCCGCTGGGACATGTGCTCTCTAGCCGGTGGAAAGGCAAACCGGTTCTTAGAAGGTTCGCCAGTGGAACCAACTTTGAACCAGCACCAGCGCTAGCTCTGAACCAGCACCCGGTTCTTTTTGGTGGAAAAGGGGTACTAGATCTTCTTAGCGAACATTCTAGAAATAACAAATCCAGACAACTATGGATCGCCATAGTTACTCATTGCTCGTATGTTTTTAGAACGTTTCTCACACGACCATCCCGACTAAACATAACGAACACAGTGGAAATGTTATATAAATTTTGGGAGCAAAATTCGAATAACATCGTGAAGCAAATCGTCATTCAAGCAAACGCTTTATATCGTTGCAGGGACGTTATATTTAGAATGTCACACCTTGATCCTCGTCGATCACGTTGACTATTTAGCAAACGTTCTAATAACGTTAATGTTAGCCGCTCCACAAATTCCCACCCAAACTCTTTTCTTTCATAAACCCAAGCCCAAACCCAAAGGTAACTCCTCTCTCGGACACATTCAGCAAACACTTCAGAACAAACAAGAGGTCTGATTATCTGTCATGTCCTTCTGCCACAACATGACCTCAAGCTGTGATCTCTAAGGTTTCCTGGAAGCCATTAGTGATCAGAGTCTTGGAGCAAGGCCTTGTAACGTTTAGCTGAAAACCTGAACCTAGTGTTTGCCTCTTCTAAATAAACAGTACCATTTAGCGTTTCCCACACACACAAGCCTCGGCCATGCCAAGAATCCTGCCTGAAAATCCGCTGTTAATGAATCGTGAATCCATTTGCTTAGGAGAAGAATGAGGGGCATCAGGGGCAGCAGGCACTGGAGATACTGTAAATATTTGCTCCCTCTTTCTTTCAATCCATCTGCTAGATGTTATAAATTGTCCAAGACTGCTCACTTGAGCCGTACCGGGGCACTGGCTTTGAACTTAAGCTGTCCATAAATTCAGCATTGTGATGAGACTCGATGGAATTTGCATTTTCACCAGTACAGATCTAATCATCTCGTATGTCTCAGGACGTCTCAGTACGTCTCAGGACGTCTCGCATGGCAACCGCATCTTGTAACTATGTCGTAAAGCCTTAATTGGGCAGGTATGAGGGTTAAAAGAAAAAAGGTAGATGAACTGGAGTTCAGAGCGAATATACGATATCATGAGGTCTGTATGATGAAATCCATATGCACTTCAAAGGCACAAGCTTTACTGTTACCACGAACCTACTGACAACCACGGCGGTTTAAAATAAGCAGCTGTAAAAGATCACGATGTGTGAAGTTCCACAGGACCGCTCTGTTTTGAGGTTTAACCTGTTTTGAGGTCAAATGGACAAATGATGGTGTTGACTAATCGTTTGTCTCATGAACAGCAGGAATGTATCTTTAAAAGTTACAGAGGCCACGCCTCCTTTATGGAGACTGACAGATACAGAGGCCACACCCACATTACTAAGACTTACATGTGTTAACATCACACTTCCTTCCATGAGATTTACATATACAGAGGCCACACCTCCTTCACTAAGACTAACAGATACAGAAGACACATCTCTTTCAGTGAGACTGACAGATGCAGAGGCCACACCTCCTTCCATGAGAAAGATAGAGAGGCCACACCTTCTTCACTTGGACTGACAGATACAAAGGCCACACCTCCTTCACTAAGACTAACAGATACAGAGGCCACACCTCCTTCATTAAGATTGACAGACACAGAAGACACACCTCCTTCAGTGAGACTGACATATACTGAGTCCTCACCTCCTTCCATGAGACTGATACAGAGGCCACACCTTCTTCACTTGGACTGACAGATACAGAGGCCACACCTCCTTCCATGAGACTGACACATGACCACACCTACTTCACTGAGATTGGCAGAAACAGAAGGTACACCCCATTACCGATAAGCACAGAGGCCACACCTCCTTATTGAAGACTGACAGGTCAAAGGCCACACCTCCAAGGTGACACCTCTCATTGAGCTTGACATGGACAGACTGGCCACACCTACTTTCCTGAGACTGACTGACACACTTGTTGTCATGGCGATTTCTAAGTTAATTCACTATCTATGTGGCTATCAGTTGACCAGCTCATGTGGCTGTGATTGGATTCTCTGGTCTGATCTCTGGGTCGTTGGTTCTGAGAGCTCACAGCTGTCCTCTCACCCCTGAGATCTCTGCTGAGACCCAAACTGGGCCACATGTGGAACTGCTTACAGCCTGAGATTCTTCCCTGTGAGCTCCTGCTGTACGAGCCGACGTGTTTCAAGACATCATCTGATCTCGTCTCTTAAGTGCCACGTTGTTTTGTTGTCCATATGTGTGTGAGAGTGTGTGTGTGTGTGTGTGTGTGTGTGTGTGTGTGTGTGTGTGTGTAGTACTAATAATAATGCAAAGCAGTGATTGTTTGTTTGTTTCTGTAGCTCTGCACTGACTGGTGTAGCTTAAAAGATGCTACATCTGGGTATCTACATCCAGCTCTTCAGCTCAGCTACACAGGTATCACTGTCTGACATCATCTATCATCTACTGACATCACTGTCACCCACTGCCGTTTACCAACATCATCATCCTCCACCACCACCACCACCATCACCATCAGCTACTAACATCGTCATCCCCCATCACCATCAGCTACCAACATCATCATCCTCTACCACCACCACCATCAGCTACCAACATCGTCACCCTCTACCACCATCACCATCAGCTATGACCATCATCTACCACCATCACGGTGATCCATGAACCTCACCATCATCCACCATCATCACCGATCTATATATAGATACAGTATCAACATCTAATTAGTTCTATTCTATTCTGTTAAATTCTATACTTTTCTGTTTTCATTCGTTCATTTTCTACCGCTTATCCGAACTTCTCGGGTCACGGGGAGCCTGTGCCTATCTCTGGCGTCACCGGGCATCAAGGCAGGATACACCCTGGACGGAGTGCCAACCCATCACAGGGCACACACACACTCTCATTCACTCACACACACACTCACACACTACGGACAATTTTCCAGAGATGCCAATCAACCTACCATGCATGTCTTTGGACCGGAGGAGGAAACTGGAGTACCCGGAGGAAACCCCCGAGGCACGGGGAGAACATGCAAACTCCACACACACAAGGTGGAGGCGGAAATCGAACCCCCGACCCTGGAGACTTTTCTGTTTTGTTCCGGTAAATTCTATTATATTCTTCATAATTCATATATTCTGATAAAAATTCATTTTATTCTGGCATATAAAACAGACTCCGTCATCCAGATTGACGTAGAATTTTATTTCAGTTTATACAATGGAGCAATTGAGGGTTAAGGGCCTTGCTCAGGGGCCCAGCAGTGCCAGCTTGGTGGACTGGGATTCGAACTCATGACCTTCCGATCAGTACTCCTACTGTACCAACTCTATTGTTTACTGTTCTAGTCTGATACACATCTATTCTATTATTCCAACAAAAAAAACTGAACTGTCTTTAAAAAAAATCCTTCCTTCTTCTTGTAACGTGTTGGATGTGCGAATTATCATCACGGCTCAAAGCATTATGTAAATTACACACTGTGACATCATCTGGAAACTTTTTAAGCATGAGTACAACATGCAGTCAGAACCTTCCCATACAAACCAGGGCACAGACAGGAAACCTCTCATTACACGGGATTAAAACCCGAACACACACACACACACACACACACACACACACACCACTGGATTCAATGTTAATCACACGCTCAGATGACAAGCTCTATGTGCGAGCGTGTTGGAAAAGCCAGCGCTACAGGAAGAGATTAACGCGGCGGCGTTAGTGTTGCGGCGTGAAGCCGCTACATGAGAAGGGCAGATACGTCGATTAGTTTCAACGTGTCAGTAATTCTGCAGTGCCAGCAAACACAAGATTCCCTTTTCAAGCAGCACAAAGAAGCCATTATTGCTTTTTTTTAAAAACATGATAATTAGGTAAAAGAGCTCTAACATTCACACATCAGAGCTTACTGACTTCCAACAACGAGTCCTGTTGTTAACTGGGATGAAGTCATTTCTGTCATGTGCACGGATTCCCGATGGCCTTCCTGATAGACTGCACGAGACTATAAATAAAAACAATTCAGAGCAGAAGTTCTGGTGGTGTCTTTTTTCTAAATAAACTGCTTTGTCTTTAAGGCATGTCTTTATTCAGCTTAATCATCACAGGTTAATATTCATTCATTCATTCATCTTCTACCGCTTATCCGAACTTCTCGGGTCACGGGGAGCCTGTGCCTATCTCAGGCGTCATCGGGCATCAAGGCAGGATACACCCTGGACGGCGTGCCAACCCATCACAGGGCACACACACACACACACTCTCACACACTACGGACGATTTTAAATATAAACCTAATAAAAAAACTGTAGGACTTTGATAGAAAAGGCTCAAAATGAAAATGAAGTACTACTAATAATAATAATATGAATTTAATGAACAACGTTTCCCTGATGGTGACTCGATGGTTCTCTCATGAACTTTCTTCCAAAGAGCTACTGTAATTATTACCATTTGGGTGAGTACACACGTGTTGACATCCTGTTGGGATGTCGGGAATCCTGTCACGTCCCTGTGTGGTCTGCTCTGAAGGTATTTAGGTGACGACGTGAGCGACAGGTGACGGAACAGATTCGGGGAACAGACGAGAGCCGTCGCTGTGCACACGCCGACCGTTTCTGTCCGTTTCGGTCGTCCGTTCCGAGCTCCTGATGTTCACAGAAACTCGAAAGACTTCCAGGGAATAAAACACTTGTGATCGCCGTGACTGTAAAGCGTAGCTACTGAACCACTGATGCATCACAGCTTGTCCTGGTGTGTTTTATTCTTTCTCTTATCCTCTGAAAACATTTTTTACAAGCTAGAGTACGTTTAATGTCTTTGAATAAGACAGAAAAAATGTCACAGACAAACCGCACTGACACTGACACTGACACTGGAGACTCCTTCCTTCGGCCATAAATCAGAAAACTTTACACAGATTTTCGTTACGTTTACTTCGAGGGACTGGTGTATGAATCCTTGCGAACGTACCGTTGCTATAGAAATGATGACGCATTATAAAGCACATGTGAATATTAACCTATGGGGGCACAGAAATTTTACTTTTATATCGGGGGGCACGGTGGCTTAGCGGTTAGCACGTTCGCCTCACACCTTCAGGGTTGGGGGTTGGATTCCCACCTCAACCTTTTGTGTGTGGAGTTTGCATGTTCTCCCCGTGCCTCGGGGGTTTCCTCCGGGTACTCCGGATTCCTCCCCCGGTCCAAAGACATGCATGGTAGGTTGATTGGCATCTCTGGGAAATTGTCAGTAGTGTGTGAGTGTGTGAGTGAATGAGAGTGTGTGTGTGTGCCCTGTGATGGGTTGGCACTCCGTCCAGGGTGTATCCTGCCTCGATGCCCGATGACGCCTGAGATCCCCGTGACCCGAGAAGTCCGGATAAAGCGGTAGAAGATGAGTAAATGAATGAATGAATGAATGAATATGTTTGAGCGTACACTCAACACATATTAGTGTTAATTTGTACAGAGAACTGAAAACGTTTCCTAGTAACGTCTTCACTCACAGCTCAAATCAGGATCGATTTAATTCATCGTTGTGATATTTACAGTTGAAACCCATTAAAGAACCAAGAACACATAGATAACAGAGTCAGGATACTTGATATAATTGTGATGTCACTACTTTCATCCTGGTCATAAAGAAACATTGACTTTGTGATTGAACTGCGAAACATTTCTTAGTAGATGAGTAGAAATGCCAAAGCAGGCTGCAGAATGTAAACTAAACACTCCTGAAGTCTTGAGACTCATTACACACACATAATTAGCCCAGGAGTGTGAATGAGCCCCAGACTAGTTTAGCGAGGACTTGTTGATTTTGGTTGTACACTACGACATTCCTGCTCAAGCTGTTGATGTGTCTGTCTGTCAGTCTCTGTACTGTAGATCCATCATGTGTAGATGTGTAGGATGCGAGAGAATCGAATACTTGCTGTGACGAGTCGTGTTTAAGAGAAAAACACGACTATAAAATATAGACAAAATAGATGGAAACAATAAATGCACTTCACCTTCCTTGTCTTTTGCAATTTTAAATAAAATAAAATAAATAAATAAATAAATAAATAAATAAATAAATAAATAAATAAATAAATAAAAGCAACCTTTGACACTTTTTCATTGTAACTTTGAACAAATGTTTTAAACTCATGGTATCTTAAGTATGTAACCTAGTGAGCAGCATTAATGTACTCAATGCTAGAGATTTAAGCACTTATGTACGTCGCTCCGGATAAGGGCGTCTGTCACATGCTGTAAATGTAAATGTAAATGTAAGGAATTTACACATTCTGTTGGGGAACGACGGCAACATATAAACATCCAACACCTGATTAATGATCTCTAAAAAAAAGCACAAAACAGAATATCGTGTTCTATACCGTACATTTTATTATGCATATCTTGTATTATCGCTGCTTACTGAGCTAATTAAACAAGACGCCGGGTCGAAGGTTACTTTCAAATAAAACGTCCGACGTCTAATCGAGTCCTCTTCGTATCCGTGACATCGAAATTTTAACTTGCTGGCTGCAGCGAAGCAAACACGAGTCTGCTTCTGTGTCGGATTTCGCAAGTCGGCGGTTATGACGCGTATTTTTTTGAGCGACAAACTAAATTAAACACGGTTTATTTTAATGTTACAAGAGCATCATAATCTTAGGATTTAGAATTACATTTTTTTTTAAATCTAACTAACTAAAAAATAAAATACATTTAAATTAAATATTTATTTTCCAAATCTACAGGGAGCCGCAGCAGAGGGACGAAAGAGCCACCTGTGGCTCCGGAGCCGCGGGTTGCCGACCCCTGTCTTAAGCCCCGTTCACACTGCAGGTAAAAGTGGCCCAAATCTGATTTTTTTGGGGGTCAAGTGACCAGGTCAGACTTCTTCAGGAGTAGTGTGAACACTCAAATCAGACCCAAATCTGATTTTTTTCCAAAGTGGCCGCAGTGTGAACAACCGAGGTGGATTTGTTGCGACTTTTACGTCAATCTAAATCGACATTCGTCACGATTATGCGTCGGCGAGTACGCACACGAACGTGACTACGCCTACAAAATGGATCAAATAATCAAAAAGTCGCTCTCGACATCCAGAAATTTTCAAAACACTGCCATTACCGAACATTTCGAAAGAAAGGCGAAAATGCTTACTTCCTCCACAACCTCGCCGACTTTGCGTGTGACGTCATCGTTATCGTTCGTTCGCGCGTGCGGGTCAGTTCGAAACAGCAAACGGTTCACAGTGGAATCTGATATAGGCCACATTTTAAAAGGTAATGTGAACAGCCAAACAAAAAAATCAGATGTGAGCAAAATATCCGAATTGAGCGTTAAGACTTGCAGTGTGAACGTGGCCTAAGTGTTTAAACATAACCCATATTTTAGCCCGAATGCACTGAAGAACGTTGTGTTCGTGTGAAACGGTTTTCTAGACTAAACTAATCGATGATATAAGCAGCTGATGATATAAACTGGAATCTGTGCCACTAATCACCAGATTTAATCCATTTCATCAACCCAGGGCATTCTTCCAATCATTTATATAATCGGGATCTGATCACAGGTTGCCTTGTTTTTATTAAACTAAAAAAAAGAACATTCGAGTGTGTTTTGGCTCGCCGCCAACGGTTCCCTGCTTCTGTTATTATTTTTATTTCAAAATGCAGGCTTATCATCTTTATTAAATTTTTTGTTTATACTAATCTCTCCCTTGGCTCTGGACCCTGGATCCTGCGGCTCGGATTTATTCTCTTCTCGTTTCCACAAGCCCTGAGAGACTCTGTGATGATCTGGAGACTCTGAACATGACACCGAGCAGAATTAGATGTGAAAACGAGTCCTGAGGAACGCGACGTACTCCGAGAAGTGCTGGTGGTCAGAATCGAGCCGACATTCAGCGACTGGCAGCTTCTGTGGCAGACCGCGAGCCAAATTGTTGTTTTTTTAAAAAAAAAAAAAAGAAATATCATATTTAATAAGTGTGTAACACGAGAAAGCGTAAAATTAGCTTTATTTAGCAAGTATGTGGCATCGGGCTCTGTGCTAACCAGTGATTAGCCAATCACCTAGCAAGTGTGTTGCAAAACCTCTTCAGACTTGAAATAGTGAAACAGAGGCTAATTTAAGACTAATTTATCGTGCGAACAGGGACAGGTGATAAAAAGTAGTCACAGTGAACATTCATTCATTCATACATTCATTAATTTTCTACCGCTTTATCCGAACTTCTCGGGTCACGGGGAGCCTGTGCCTATCTCAGGCGTCATCGGGCATCGAGGCAGGATACACCCTGGACGGAGTGCCAACCCATCACAGGGCACACACACACTCTCATTCACTCACACACACACACACTACGGACAATTTTCCAGAGATGCCAATCAACCTACCATGCATGTCTTTGGACCGGGGGAGGAAACCGGAGTACCCGGAGGAAACCCCCGAGGCACGGGGAGAACATGCAAACTCCACACAAACAAGACGGAGGTGGGAATCAAACCCCCAACCCTGGAGGTGTGAGGCGAACATGCTAAACGCTAAGCCACCGTGCCCCACCACAGTGAACATATCTTGGTTTATATGTGATCATTTTCTTGGATGCTGACACATATTTAGTTAGCCAGCATGCATTTCTCTGATATCTAAAATTCAGGTGTTCAGGTGTGATTTTTTCAATATTAATACTTCTGATAAAACTGTAAATTCTTCTGTGAACAAAATACATTTACGGCATTTAGCAGACACCTTTACAACTGAGGGTTAAGGGTCTTGCTCAGGGGCCCCCAGCAGTGGCAGCTTGGTGGACCTGGGGTTCAAACCCATGACCTTCCTATCAGTAGCCTAACACCTTAACCACTGAGCTACCACATCCCAAGCAGGAAGTCTATCAGATGGTGTTATTTACTATAGACTTCGTTCTGTTTACTTTGTTTTGTTGGAGAGTTAGCTACGCTAGGCTCGCTAATCCCCTTGCTAAATCGTGCCCTGGAAATGAAAAGGTGGATAATCAACAAATACAAATATACAGTGAACACCTTTTAAATCTAAAATCCAGCCTATTTAGGAAAGCATCACAGAAACAAAAACAATAAAAAAATAAAGTATAATGTGTATAAAATGTAAAATATATAACAGAAAATAAAGCGTGAAGTTAACAAAGAAATCTAAGAAAACAAAACAAAAAAAATTAAGTATAAAGTATATAAAATTATAATATATATTAAATATATTGAGATATTTCTTTACTACTTTTCTTTTAAATAGTCAAAATAAGGGATAATGTTTTTTTTGATGTTTTTTACCTCATTGCTAACCAGTAATTAGCCAATAAGCTAGCAGGTTATTCATAGCTATTCAGTTATATAATATCATCCCTTTTTTTCACTATTTTTGCCAATAGTGCAAAAACAAATAATAAATTTAGAAACGTAGTGCGGCTTTAGTTAAGTGTGTGGGTTTTTTGTGTAGTGCTTTTTCGTAGCCTACGCTAACCACTAATCGACTAGCATGCTATCCGTCTGATCCCTTCTTTAAAATATTGGCGTAAAAACAAAGAATAAACCGAAACAGATTTACGACTCTTGTAGTCGACGTAATCGGAGATTTAAAAAAGAAAAGAAGTCAGGAACAGCTGCAGATGGTCACATTTCTCAACCGTCCAGTGGCTAAAATAAAGCTGGACGTTTGTCAGAAGCTAACCGTTGGCCGTCGTCTTGCGTCCGCCGTGCAGCCTACACGTTTCCTGCTCATTTAGCGCTAAAGAGTTGCCACACGCTCAGAAGTGTGTTTATGCTAGCGTTTGTTCCCTCAGGCAGCATTCTGAGGTTTGGTGTCTATTATTTTCACCGGTATACGAGTCCTTTAGCGGTCTGGACGGTACAGTACATGTCTTGGTCACTGCAGATGCTGTTCAGAAAAGGTCACACATGTGTGTTTATTTTCCGATCCGGTCCCTCGGGAACATCGACACAGGTGGCGTTGGGGTTTTATTTAACTTCAGTTTTAACTACTTACATCATACGAAAGTTTTGCACTATGCAATAATGTTTTGCTTTGGATCTATAATGCTAAAGAAATTGAATATAAGACAGCTGAAGAGAAAAATCAATCAGGTCTGGTTTGTGATCTTGTCACCATGGGTGTTTATTTTAAGCGAGGAATTTCTCAAATGAAAGCTCTGCTCACGTTAGCCTAGCATCAGCATTGTAGCTCCCTTTCAGTTTGTTCCATATGCCAAGAAAACGTTACATACCT
>NC_062531.1:25367456-25392456 GCF_022655615.1 Tachysurus fulvidraco | reverse complement strand
CAAAACCATCATCAGAGCACCCGATGTCTCTGTCTGTCTCTCAACCTGTCTGTCTATCAGACTCACTCCTATACTCACTGCCACTTTGTCTTTTGCTCAACCTCTCTCTCTCTTTTCTTAACCAGTCTCCCAGTCTATTGTTCCGTTTGTCTCTCAACCTGTCTCTCCTTCTCTACTCCCTCTCTAAGTCTGTCTCTCTCCCTCACGATCTCCGTTCTTTCCTCAACCTGTCTTTCTCTGTCTCTCTCTCTGTCGCTCTCTCCCACTGTATTCTTTCTGTCTATCTCGATCAGAATTGCTCTTTATCTCTCTTTCTCGCCCTCTGTGTGTGTGTGTATGTGTGTGTATATGTGTGTGTGTCTGTCTGTCTCCCTCTCTCACCCTCTGTGTCTTTCTCTGTCTCTCTTTCTCACTCTCTCTCTCTCTTGCTCTCTATCTCTCTCTTGCTCTTTCTCACTCTCACCCTCTCTCTCTCTCTTGCCCTCTCTCTCTTGCTCTCTCTCTTGCTCTCTCTCTTGCTCCCTCTCTTGCTCCCTCTCTCTCTTACTCTCTATCTCTCTTTCTCTCTCTCTGCAAATGTTGTCTTTTTTCTCCTTCAGGCTGTCCATGTCTGTCTTTTTCCTGGTGCTTTTTCTTTCTCCCAATCTACATTTCTCTTAATCTTTCTGTCTCTAAGTTTATGAACACTGAGGTTATGATCGCGACTTTTCTTTTACGACTTTATTAAAAAGTGTGTTCTAAATTTAAACCAGTCCGTCAGGGCAGGTGTCACTCAGAAGTTTGCATTTCTGCTTTAAAGTCCAGTTGGAGAGGTTCTGGGATCAAATCCCAGCTTGATCCTTAAACTCCAGAACACTCGAATGGACTGGATTCTATCTCTCTTTTAAGTAATGCCAAATGAATAAACGCGCTTTAACGCATGACTAATCCGGTGCTCGCTTTCATCGAGCGGATTTGAGTTACACAAATTTACAGAGAGGGTTTAAATGTCAACGATTGTCTTAGGAACGTTATTTCAAAACCGTTATTTCTGCCAATTCAAATTCTCCAAATTCCGCCCAATTACTCGCACTAAACTAATTAACCATCACGGTTCAGACGGCACTGCGGGAGTGAGTTAATGACCGGGAGGATCGTGGGTCATGGTGTGCCACTGAGCCGTGAGGTCTGAAGACTTTCCTCCTCCAAATCACCTGATAAACAGGACAAGGTGCATTAGAGCAGGAAAGAACTGAACAGCCAAGAAAAGAACATTAATAATGACCTCACTGTTGGTTGGTCTCTGTGTCTCTGTCTCTGTCTCTCTCTAACACTCACAGTTCTCTCTGTCACTCTCTGTCTCGTTCTCTCTGTCACTCTCTGTCTCTTTCTCTCTCTCTTGCTCTCACACACTTTCACTCTCTCTCAGTCGCTCTCTCAGGTTCTCTGATTCTCGCTCTCTCTATCTATCTCCTTCCGTATATCTCTATCTCTCACACTTTCTTTTTTCTCTGTCTGTCTCTGTCTCTCTCTCTCTCACACACACACATTCTGTTTTCTCAGTCGCTCTCTCTCTCTCTCTCTCTCCCTCTCTCACACATTCTGTTTTCTCAGTCGCTCTCTCTTGTTCTCTGATTCTCTCTCTCTCTCTCTTTCTCTCTCTTTCTTTCTTTCTTGCTCTCTCTCTCCCTCTTTCACACATTCTCTTTTCTTGGTCGCTCTCTCTTGTTCTCTGATTCTCTCTCTCGTTCTCTGATTCTCTCTCTGTCTCTTTCTTTCTTTCTTTCTCTCTCTCTCTCTCTCTGTCTCTCACACACATTCTGTTTTCTCAGTCTCTCTCTCTCGTTCTCTGATACTCTCTCTCTCTCTCTGTCTCTCACACACATTCTGTTTTCTCAGTCGCTCTCTCTCTCTCTCTGTCTCTCTCTGATTCTCTCTCTCACCCACACACTTTGTTTCCTCTGTCGCTCTCTGTTCTCTCTCTCTTTCATTCTTTTTCCTCTGTCAGCTGTCTCATATTTACACAAATCCAGCATGTCCTAAGCGAATAAATAAAAAATCTGAATATATGTTTATGTTTCTCGATGTTGCTTTAGCCAGACGAAGTGATTAAGAAGACACTAAGAGAAACTCATGTACAGACTTCTCCTCCAAAGACAGATCTCTGGAACGAATGTCACGCTTGTAGCATCTTAGAGGTCTAAAAAAAGTTCTTTTTTCACCTCCTACAGCTTGAGCAGAACATGCATCTGAGTAACAAGGTCTGTTTTGGGTTTGTAAGAGAAACTGAGAATGTAAATGAGATGTTGTGCATGTGGAGCAGAGATCTGGTTAAACAGTACAGGACCACACTGGCTACATGACATGGGGGTGCCAACAGTTTTGCATGCAGTACTTAGCAGTGTTCCGAGCATTAATCTTTGCACGAATGCTCTACAGTAAAGGGTGCCAATACTTACGCACCACACACACAAGCACCTTACCTTAGATAGAGCGCTGACGTGCAGGAACAGGACGAGCACCGTGACGACGCACGTCAGAATCCGCATTGTGTTCAATTAAATATAAATATCTATAATATCTAAATTGATCCCCGTGCAGATTGTTGTTGTTGTTGTTGTTGTTGTTGTTGTTTAGAGGACGCAGCGCGAGCGCGAGCACCTGCAGACACAGACCTTCTTCAAGCGCCACTTCAACGCTCCATGTGTCAGCGCGCGCGCCTCGCGATGTTGTGCGGTGCGCGCGGACACACACACGCAGAGAACAGTTCCACGTGACGCGCACACACACACACACACACACACACACACACACACACACACACACACACACACACACACACACACACACACACACAGGGTACACACGCGTGCATACACAGGACGGGACGTCAATCAACTTCATCACGGACCAATCAGATCACGGGGGAGGCGTGAACACGGGCGTGAAAAATGAACACTGAAATATTGTTATTGGTTTTATTTTAATTCATCAGAAAGAAGAAAAAAGACGTCTGGTGTATTTTAAGACTACCGAAGCTACAAGGGTGATGCTGCTACTGTAGTTCAGGACAATTATCATCATCACACACACGCGCACACACACACACACATAAACACAGCACACACACACACACACACACACACACACACACACACACACACACACACACACACACACACACACACACACATACATATATACACAACACGCACACATAAACACATGCACAAACACACACCCATATATGCACAAACACACACCCATATATACACACAACACACACACACACACATACACAACACACACATATATATACATACACACAAACACATACACACACAAACACATACAAACACATGCGCACACGCACACAATCATCATTTTGTTTATAAAAAAACATTTGTTTTACAAAAATGAACAATCAAGTCCAGCTAAATCTTGTAGGAATAATACACCATTTAAACCCATTATTGTTAGCAGACTTGCTTTAACTACTTCATGTTTTAAAATGAAAGTTATCAGTTACTCGATTTCTTCTGTTCCTTCTGTTCCTGTAGCGCCATCTGTCGGAAATTGTGAGAATTGCATTTATTATTGCAGCCACATAAATGAATAAAACAGTAGTTTCATATTTGAAATTATTTTGAAAGCATTTAATTTATAAACATGTATCACTTATTTATTGACCTCAATGAAAGTATATATATATGTTTCTTATTACTGATGTTTGTTATCACAATTCTATTAATTAAACGTATTATTCTTATCATCATCATCATCATAAGAATAATAATAATCATCATCACCATCATCATTTCTTGGTGTTGTTGTTGTCGTCGTTGTTGTCATTCAGATACAATGAAGAATGTTTTTATTGTAAAACTTTAAAGATGGGATTGATTTATTCCTTTAACTTTTAAGAGGATTTATTTTCTTCTTCCTTATTGCATTTTAAGTGTTTTAGTGTAGGCATATGGCGTAAATTCTATATAAATATAATACAATTAAATGTTTTATTTATTATTATAAGTAATGGTAGTAATAATAATTATTTGGTTGTTTGTTTATTGTTGTTTGTTATTAATATCTATTGTATAATAACCTTCAAATTAATTTTTAAATCGGTTCTTAAAGTCTTTTTCTGTCTTTTTATGTTCTTAATAAAGAAATAAATGTAGCACGTATTTTGTAATGTGTTTTTTTTCTGTAAAACTTTATCAATAATCTGTAACCATAAAGTACAGAATTTGATGCGTTAGTTTACACACGTGTTGACGTAAGGACTCTGTGCTGCTTTGTGATTGGTCCAAAGTATAAAAAAAAACCGGAAGAGGATGTGAATGTTTTGGTGTGTGTGTGTGTGTGTGCGTGTGTGTAGCACGCGCGCACCGTGAGAATGGTGCGGATAAAGGCGAGGTAACATTCACGATTTTATTGTGTTTGAGTGAATTCTACACACTTATAGTGTTCATAGTAGTGTGTGTGTGTGTGTGTGTGTGTGTGTGTGTGTGTGTGTGTGTGTGTGTGTGTGTGTGTGTGTGTGAGAGTGTGAATTCTACACACTTATACTGTGTGTGTGTGTGTGTGTGTGTGTGTGTGTGTGTGTGTGTGAAAGAAAGAAAGAAAGAGTGTGTGTGTGTGTGTGTGTGAATTCTACACACTTATAGTATTCATTGTAGTGTGTGTGTGAGAGAGAGAGAGAGAGAGAGAGAGAGAGAGAATTCTACACACTTATAGTATTCATTGTAGTGTGTGTGTGTGTGTGAGAGAGAGAGAGAGAGAGAGAGAGAGAGAGAGAGAGAGAGAGAGAGAGAATTCTACACACTTATAGTATTCATTGTAATGTGTGTGTGTTTCAGGTATCTGCTGTGTGAGGTGTGTGTGTCAGACTCCAGCAGTTTGAGGTTGTTGGAGGAAAAAGCCATTTATCAGGCGGTGAAAGCGGCGGTGATTAAAGCACATGGAGAGTTTGGAGCTGCTCTGTATAGCATCGGGACTACAGGTTTATCCTCTAATAATAATCTATAGCATCGGGACTACAGGTTTATCCTCTAATAATAATCTATAGCATCGGGACTACAGGTTTATCCTCTAATAATAATCTATAGCATTAGGACTACAGGTTTATGTCTTATAATAATCTATAGCATCGGGACTACAGGTTTATCCTCTAATAATAATCTATAGCATCAGGACTACAGGTTTATGTCTTATAATAATCTATAGCATCGGGACTACAGGTTTATCTCTTATAATTATAATCTATAGCATCGGGACTACAGGTTTATCTCTTATAATTATAATCTATAGCATCGGGACTACAGGTTTATCCTCTAATAATAATCTATAGCATCGGGACTACAGGTTTATCCTCTAATAATAATCTATAGCATCGGGACTACAGGTTTATCCTCTAATAATAATCTATAGCATCGGGACTACAGGTTTATCTCTTATAATAATAATCTATAGCATCGGGACTACAGGTTTATCCTCTAATAATAATCTATAGCATCGGGACTACAGGTTTATCTCTTATAATTATAATCTATAGCATCGGGACTACAGGTTTATCCTCTAATAATAATCTATAGCATCGGGACTACAGGTTTATCCTCTAATAATAATCTATAGCATCAGGACTACAGGTTTATCCTCTAATAATAATCTATAGCATCGGGACTACAGGTTTATCCTCTAATAATAATCTATAGCATCGGGACTACAGGTTTATCCTCTAATAATAATCTATAGCATCGGGACTACAGGTTTATCTCTTATAATTATAATCTATAGCATCGGGACTACAGGTTTATCCTCTAATAATAATCTATAGCATCGGGACTACAGGTTTATCCTCTAATAATAATCTATAGCATCGGGACTACAGGTTTATCCTCTAATAATAATCTCTCAATACTACTACTACTACTACTAATAATAATAATAATAAAGAAAAGAGAGAGAGAAAGAGGGGGAGACTTTTCTTTTGACTTTTTCCAGTCCTTTATTTGCATGTCACGTAAAAAACAGATTGACTCAATGAACACACAAATAAATAAATAAATAAAGAATATTAAAATAATTTCAGTAAAATTAGGTTAACTGATAATAATCATTAGTTTAACTCTGGTGCTTATTTCTCCTTCTATAACAGAGCATAGAATATTCTTACAACACCACACTGATGAAAAAAGTGCAAATTTTTCATGCTTTTAAAGAAATTTAAAATCAATCAGGACTCTTGACTTAATACGTCTGGAGACAATTATTTTAGACTCAGGTATATTGCCATTTTTGCCTGGACCGAGGATAGAGCAGGGAAAAAGAAAGGGAGAAAGGGAGAGAAAGCTGGAGAGAGATTGTTGTTCTGTTGAATTCTGGATTGTGATTGGTCAGCTGGAAGGCGGGGATTAGTTTTCCTGAACAGCTTCTGTGACAGTTGTGTACGTGACCACAAATAACACGTTTATATCAACATGCCCTTTCTAGTACGTGATGGTTTCCATAGTAACAGCTCGCTCACATCCAGTTGCCTTTAAGGAGACATGGTATGGAAGGAGTCTCCAGTGTCAGCACGCTTTGTCTCTTTTTTTTTTAAAAGAGAGAAAAGATAAAAACGTCTTTTTATAGCGACTGTAACTGGAGTAAGATCAAGAAATCTGTGACGTGACGTCTTTATGGAGGGAAAAAAAAGAATAATTTACACATTTTTTGCAGATTATTTTAGCATGTCATAAATAAAATAAATAAACTAATGTTTATTAAAACGTGTCTGTGTGTTTCAGTGACGTACGTGAACGCGTACACTGGCGTGGTGATCTTGCGCTTCCGGAAATCCCACTTTCGGCTCATGTGGTCTGCTCTGCCCTTCATCAGCAGCATCTGGAGCCGTGGTCAGAAAGTGCAGTGCTTCTTCAACTGTATACACGTCGGAGGTAAGTGCAGGAGTCGTACGGAACACAGAGACGACATCTACAGAGCTTGTCCTGAATTTATAGAACACTAAGAACATTCTTTTCTGTTCAAGAGTCGGGTTTTGAAAACAAATTTGAGGGATAAATGAGTTCCATTATTAGTTAGATTGAACAGTCAGTCTCTCTTTTTTTCTTTGTCTATCTCTCCTCCCTTCCCATTCTGTCTCTTGCTCCCCCTCCCTCCCCCTCCACAGGCACCATCAGAACATGTCAGAAGTTCCTTGTACGATACGGTAGACGGCAGCTGTGCCGAATGCTGCCGCACTGTAAGACAGAGGGTAAGCTCTGCTCTCCTCTCGGTTCTGTTGCATCACCCTCGTGGCGTTCTATCGTCCCCGTTAGAATGTTTAAACATAAAACACCTGATTGATTGATCATCTTTGAGACATCACGTTGTATTGCCTTCTGTCGTTTCTGTCTCTGTCATGCTGTAGCTGAAAAGCAGGAAGTGAGGAGAGAGGTGATGAGCTGCTCACTCCAGGACTTCAGAATAGCTGATGATGATGCAGATGATGATGATGATGATGAAGAGGAGGAAACCTAACTATAAATCACATCGCAGACGCGCAGAGACGAACAGTTCGTGTTATTTATGTTGTCTGCTGTATAAAACTTTTCCTAAGCATTTTATGTTTAAGTTGTGTGTATTTTTTTGTAAATAACTATAATATTAAAAAGAAAATAATCGTTTCTTTAAATATGATGTTACTAAATCAAAACCTTTGGTTATCTGTGAAGATGAAAGTAAACATTATAAATAATATTAATATTGTCATTTGGTATGTAATAAACACTATACACACTGCTTATGATAGAAGTAACACGACATTAACCCAGGGCTCTCAAGTTTTAAAGACAGGCAGGCAAGCATGACATCTCCAACACAACCCCCCCCCCCCCACACACACACACACACCAAAAAATGACAATAAAAAACAATTGGGGGGGGGGATCACTGTTTAGTTTCTGTTTATTAATTTGTGTGTGTGAGAGAGATTATGACTGGTGTTTATTGTAAGTGTTTGTTCCCTTTTTGAACAGTTCGGCTCAAGCCCAGACATTTTTAGTGATGATTGAGACATGATTGAGTGATTGAGGACAATGTCCCGTCCAGAGACAAGCTGTTCCGTGTTGAAGTTTTGTTCAAACCGACCATCGAAAATACCCTCGCTAATGTTTTTTTTTTTCCATTGGTTGTTGCGTTAAATCTTACCCAGATAGTACTATTTTCTGATTGGCTGTTGTGTAACTTCCTTTTTTTGATTGGCTGATAATTGTCAGGCTCGACTAAGAACTCCAGGTGACGCGCTTGATTCCAGCCCGTTTCCATAGAGACAGCGGTGCGGCTTATTAACTATAATGATAAATAGTCAAAAAGTTTTTCTGCGTGAGAAATACGATGTGTGGCGGGAGAGCGTGACAAAAGACCGAAATGCGTGACTGTCACGCCCAATGCGTGACACTTAACCCTTTTAACCGCTTTATTGCGTTGTGTCTTATCGGGTTTGTACAACAAAACATAACCGTTTTGGTTCCATCCACGGTGTTTTCAATCCCACCAGTTTTCAGCCAACGCGCTACGATTGGCTAGAAGCGTTCCAAACACTACGCTACGATTGGCTAGAACCTCATAAACGTACGCGTATGAACCAATCGCGACCCAAGACACGATAGTTACTCTGAATACACCCCGAGATCTGTTTTACGTGGATTCGTTCCAACCAATAAAGAGCACCTTGGTCGTGCATGCGCACTTGTGGTTATTAAAAACTGTATAAAAGCGTCATCCGGGTCTTCACGGTTCCTGTTTGGCGACCCGTCGCCACAAGAGAGAAGTCGTTTAGCGTTATCGGAAATTTTGGGCCTAAAAAACCCATAAATTGATCCGTTTTCCAGCAGCTGGAGGGCGGATAACGCTCTGTGGGCCGCACAGGTTCCCACAACAAGGGGAAAGGGGAACGTTTCCGGGGTTTAATCTTCTTCCTAAATCTTCTGTGGAGACATTTTGGATTCGGTGTCTCTTGTTTATTTTTTCTCGGTTTGTTTGTGGTCAAGATGTCGCCGTGATGGAGTATCCGGGTGTGACAGACATGAGCAAGGGCCTTCGCCGCCTGACCCGCACCTCTGATAACAAGCCGCTCTTCTCGCTTCTCGTCCCGTTTAATGCTACAGAGCTCGTGCGTCTCCTCGGAGCTCGGCCTCAGTCCTTCCCACAGAGATATGGAGAAAAACAACAGCACCAACACCAAGGTCCCGCCCCGTTCCAGCTCTACAGGACCACCGCCGACCGACTCTAAAACTAAAACAGGTAAAAATAAATAAATAAACACTCTGCAGTTTCTCATTTATAAACGCTTATGTTCACGTTTTTCACGTGTTTGTTGTTTTTTTTTTATTTTTTTTATTGACATGACGTTTATAGGCCGCGGGTTCATGTCGTGTCCCAAATGCCTCCTTATTGGTGTTAGGGCACTACTTAGGCTGGATAATCCGTCGTTAACGTACACTACGTAGTAGGGCCCCTAGATAGGGAGCAGTGATGCGATTGGAACACGACCTCAACCAGACAGCGGTTCTACTTTTAACACTTTGTTTTTGTTAGCGAGGCTAATGTTAATTAATTAGCTTGTCTGGCTAACCGGTTACTACATAAACACTAATATATAATAAGAATTATTATTAATGTTGTATTATTGTAAAATATTTATCCGTTTGTGTTCACATTGAATGCGCCACCAAACAGGTTCTTCTTTGTCACGTTATTATTCATAAAATTAGCGGAAAAATATGCAAAGTGTAAAACTGGTCTGTCCTGAAAGTTTAAACAAATGTTAAGCAAACGAAAAACTTTACAACCCCTTAAAAACTGTTACACGTCGATTTGAACGAGCAATGACTAAAAAGCGGATTAATATCAGTGTAAAACTGCGATTTGAGTTTGAAGCCGGAACTACTTCCAGTGACCCGACTGACCAATCAGAAAGGAGGAGAATTTCACCACCACTGTTGTGTAATAAAAACTCTACCGAATCTTTAAACACTTCAGCCTAAAAGTCCCTGAGCTCAAGCTGATTTGATGTAGATTAGATTTCAGATTATGCCGTGACATAGGGATGTTTATGATGTTTGTTCTTTCAGGCAATAACGACGATTCTAAAGGTTTATAAGGGGTCATGGTGTGGCCCGGAGGAGACGTCGTCGTGTAAATATAAAGTGCTGCTCGGAGGCTATTCCTGTTCTCTCACATGACTCAAGAAACCCTGACAGCTTGTGGAGAGACTCTGGAGAGGGTAGAAGTTCACATCGACTGCAAAGAGTCGCCAAATTAGAAAAAGAAAAAAAATTGTAAACGTTTTGGTCCTAAAGTGTCCCCCCTGAGCTGCTCTGCAGTTTGTTGATAAGCTGTGTGTCAACACCCCAGACGCTCTTATCGTTAACCGTGAGGTATAAAACTAACTTGCGGCTCAGAGTTTAAGCAACACGACACTTTAAACCAGATAAACATGACGTGACATGTGAAGAGATGCTGGCTCTTATTCCAGTTTGAGGAGAACCAAGAGTTTAAAAATGGAATAAAACGAACACACACAATACGCAGGAAGCGTCTTTGCTTCGTTTCCTGTCGGTCATCAACGGACAGAATCTCATCTACGTTATTTTCTGACTTGATAAAACTTTGTGTTTTTTCCCTGATCTGAACGGTTTGTTAGAGGTGGTGTTTATCTTTTAATTTTATTGTGTATAATTCCTGGAGCTCTTATTATTGTTCATGTTCAAAGATCAGGCATGCGAACGTAACCTTCCTCTGGTCATTCATGATCTATTTATATTAATTTTAATATACGGTGAGCCACAATGCGGAACGTAACGTCTTCTTTTTTTTTTCCCCCCTTTAAGATTCGAAGAATAATGGCACCTCCAAGCGCCACAACCGTAAGCGGGAGCCTGCCTTCCCCAAAGCAGAAAATTTCCCAGGCCCCCGTCGCACCCACTCACAGAAAAGCAAGAATTTCGACAAGAGACCCCCCCAGAGAGGTGGAGCAGGAGGTAGACAGGGTGGGCTCATGGTCGGTGGGAGAAGAGAAGAGGTAAGTCTCTCACAACGCTGAGAACTGCGAACGGAATCGCTCTCGTTACGATCGTCCCGATCGCTCGAACGCTTCCTTCTGTTCTCCTCCCCTCAGGTAGCTGAGACGCGCCGGGCAGAGTTCAGCCCGGCTCAGTTTTCTGGACCCAAAAAGATCAGCTTGAACCACTTGCTCAATTTTACCTTTGAGCCACGTGGAGGCCATTTTGGCTCCGTAGGCGATGGCCATTCGTGCTGGGGTCGCCGCAACAAGTGGGGTCACAAACACAAGCCCTTCAACAAGGAGCTGTTTCTGCAGGCCAAGTGAGTCTTAGATCTCAGAAGCTTAAGAGACCGGACACGCCGCGTCACGACGTTTAAACCGACGTCCTTCGTTTTGTCTCCGCAGCTGCCAGTTTGTGGTGAATGATGACCAGGATTATCAAGCTCACTTCACTGACCCTGACACTCTGGTCAGCTGGGACTGTGTGCAGCAAGTGGTGAGTGATCAGAGTCGTGCCTCATGTCCTGCCAAGTCATTGCTAGCGTTTCAGATTTCTACAGGCTCCAAACCCTGACGATGCTGCAGCCTTATTGCGTTTGTTTCTCAGCCTTGTTTTTCTCTGTGTCCAGCGCATCTACAGCCACGAGGTGCCGTCCTGTCCGATCTGCCTGTACCCTCCGGTGGCGGCTCACATCACTCGCTGCGGTCACATCTACTGCTGGCCCTGCATGCTGCACTACCTGTCTCTGAGCGAGAAATCCTGGTCCAAGTGTCCCATCTGCTACGAGGCCGTGCACAGCGCAGACCTCAAGAGGTACGTACGAGGGTCGATGACTGATAGAAAGCGGTAGTGTTTATTTACACGCTACTGAAGTAGGATTCTTGGATCATTTTGACTCTTACACACACAAACGCACACACACACAAGGTAGAACGAGTTCTTGAGTCTTAAGCACTCCGGTTATTCTACAGCTCTCTGTATTTAACTCACCTTGGACCGAACCGACCGGTTCTCGTCTTCTTTCGTAGTGTCGTCGCCATGGAGACGCGTCAGTACGCGCCCGGCGAGGTCATCACCATGCGCCTGATGCGCAGAGAGAAAGGCGTGTTGGTGGCTTTGCCCAGCTCCCAGTGGGTTAAGGTGGAGGAGCCGATCCGCTTTGGAGGTGAGGGGCTTCGTGCTGAAGAGAACATCAGGGTAGAAAGAACTTTTCCTCTTCACACACTGACGCACGTGTTTTTGTGTACATTTTTCACATTCCGTCCGTGTCGCAGACGTGCGTCTGAGCTCTTACTCCAAGCTGCTGCTGGCGTCTCAGGATCAGGTTCTGGGTCTGTTAGCTGAGGAGAGAGCAGCACTGCAGGCTCAGCTGAAGCAGGAACAGGACGACCCGCAATCCTGCTTCATACAGAGCGCGTTACTGCAGCTGCAGGTAACACACACACACACACACACAGCGGGAACTTTCAGAGATCGGACTCGCACGTTCTTATCGTTCCTATCGTACGTTTAGGAGCGAGAGGACGGCCTGCTGAAGCAGAACCTTCCAGATAAAGGCAGTTTGGAAGCTGCAGACATGACGAAGCTTTCTCTGGCTGACTCGAACGTCGCTGAGGTGGCGGTCAACAAGCTCCCGAGCTCCAAGGTAAACAAACCGATCCGATTTCGTCTCATCACTGTCAGATTTCTGGCTTTGCTTTGACGTGAGCAGTTTATAACTCCAGGGTGGACGCTTCGTCTAGTGACTCTGCAGGACTCGCGTTCTCCGCTTTGAGTCAATTCCGTGTTAGAATTCACCATGAAACGGACCTCGAACGTCTGATTGTCGTTCCGACTCTGAAACCCCTTCCTCTGTGTGTAGCCCATCCTGCAGTACGCTTCAGCGTTCGACGATGAGATCCAGGAGACCACCGAAGAGCTCCCAGAGGTTCCGCTCCAGCAGGAAGAGCCCGAGGTCTCCGAGCAGGTGCCCGAGGGACCCAGGGAGGAAACCCTGAGTAACGACGACGGGCCACAACAGAACCCTCAGCACGGGCCGTACTACTACTTCTACCAAGGTGTGTGTTTATTAATGTGGAGGGAAAAAAAAATAATGCGGTCGACTTTTTAGAGAAAAAAATCAGCGATTCATCGACGTTTAACACGACGCCTGCTGCTCTGCTCCCATGTAGCGGAGGACGGGCAGCAAATGTTCCTGCACCCGGTGAATGTGCGCTGCTTGCTGAGGCAGTACGGCAGCTTGGAGAACAGTCCTCCGTCCATCAGCGCTCCAGTCGTGGAGATCGAGGGCCACACGGTGAACGAGGTACGGGTTTATCAGACGCTGTAATCATTTACCGAAGCTGCACTAAAGCTGTTCGGTATCTAAACCCAACAACACGCGTGTTTGTTTTGAAGGACGTTCGTCGTCGACACCGTTACCTCTCGCACCTGCCGCTCACCTGCGAGTTCAGCATCTGTGAGCTCAACCTGCAGCCACCGGTTCTGTCCAAGGAGACGCTGGACAGCTTCTCAGGTACATCACAACACACACGCACACATTTATTTATTTAATCAACAAGACGCATGAACCTGACCCGTCTTACCCCGACAGACGATCTGGAGCGCAGGAGGCGCGCGAGACACAAGAAGGCGAGGGACGAGAAGAGGAGGGAGAAGAGGATCGAGATGGAGGAGAACAGGAAGCAGGGGAAATGTAAGCGGCTGTGACGTGACTTGGTTAGACCCTTGGAGCATCTAGGAAGGCGTGTGGATTGTTCTGCCTTCGGGGGGGGGAAAGGGATCTGTATTTTCTGTCTCTCGGATAGAAACGGGTCTATTTTTGTCTGGAGTTAAGACTCGAACTCGAAGCCACTGTACGCAAACACCGACTCTAATCGGCTTAAAATAGCCATGAGGTCGATGTCGGTTCCTTCTGTCGACTCTAAATATAGCTAAACAGAAGTAATTGATTCTGCTCCTGTAGAACCCACATTTTAGTTTAGTCCAAAATACACCTGAAACATCCGTAACATTTATCTCTAACTTTTTCCCGTCCGTGATTCCGATGATCCGTGTCTTTTTAAATAGCAAAACACTCCTCAGTAGTTTGGTTTGGTGTTTGCAGACCCAGAGGTGCACATTGGTCTGGAGAACCTGCAGCATTTCCCAGCATTCGGTTCTCCTCCTCATTACAGCGAACCAGGACAGAACCCCGAGTTCCAGCTCGGACCTCCGTCTCCCCTGAGCAGCAGTCCTGTCTCGGGTAAACCCACCGTTTTATATCCTCTAGTTGTGTGTTAAACGTTTTAATATGACCAAATCTCGTTTTTCCCATTTTATTATCCACGTGTCAAGACTGATGTGTCTCCAAAAGGGGGTGAAATTAAACACGTGTCTCTGTTAATCTGAGCTGTCGAACACACAAACAGTTCTGTGTCCTATTCACGTTTCAGACGTCGCCATGTTCCCGAGTCTAAACGCGAACGGTCCGTCCATCAGCGTAGGCAGTGTGGAGGAAGACTCTCCCTGCATGTCCTTCGCACAGGTTGTTAAACCTTTCTTCTTCTTTCTCCTCACACCTTTTCTTTAAAAAAAAAATAAATGCCTTCTGAAAATGCTGATTAAAGGTGGGGTCTCCGTCATTTGAGAAACTCTTCAGAAAACTGAGTCGGAACGACAAACAAAACAAACGTGTAGCCAATGAGCAGAAAGGGGGGGGGCTTGTCAATATGGGCAGAGAGAGCGTTCAGTGCGCATGTGTGACATTAGCAGAAAGCGGTTTTAACATAGACACGGAGGATAAAAAGAAAGAAAGAGAAGAAAGACTTACGATAAGGACAAGAAGTAGGACGTGTTAATATAGGATCAGCTTTCCAGCGCTGGAGAGAACTGAAGGAGCAGGAAGTTGGCCACATATTCACAGGTTGGAGTTTCCCGAGTCAATAACTCCTGAGCTAAACGCTGTTACTACACAAATAACACCTCTTTTCTATCGTAGTAATGTAGAGAGGCAGCTACAACCGTGTTTTGTGTAGTAACAGCGTTTAGCTCAGGAGTTATCGACTCGGGAAACTCCGACCTGTGAATATGTGGCCGACTTTACTTAAGACGCCGAGGCGCTTTTTTCCTTCTCGATAGGTGAGTAACGTTGGTTTTGCTTTGTTACACAGAACTAATATATGCCTTTGTCCTTTACATCATTATGCTTGTGTGGCATTTTTGCTTGTTTGTTTATCTACAATCGTATTGTTCTTCCCTTCAGCTATGATAAAGACACGTTTCTTTCCGTTAGTCGCCTGGGTTACGTGTGTGTGTGTGGGCGGAGCTATTGATACAGGGGTGGGACCCGTTTGGGTTAGGGGCGTGTTTGTTTTGTTGATTTTTATATGTCGACATTGGCTTACAAACAACGGAGACCCCACCTTTAAGTGTGTGCTTTTAAACCTGTGTAGATGCTGAGAGACGGAAAAGCCCGAGCTGACGTCTGGCCCAGAATTCCTCCAAAGAAAGGTGAGATTCTGAGCACCGAGATGTCAAGTAGCTGGAATTCGCTCTTTTAATATAAATCGATCTATCTATCTTTCTTCCCCTACAGATGTGTTCCTGGCTCCTCCGGTGGCCGACAGCGACGGAGAGAGTGACGGATCGGACCGCATGCCGGTCCCCAGCTTCCAGAACTCCTTCAGTCAGGCGGTTGAAGCAGCGATGCTACAACTAGACCACAAGCCACCAGCCAAGGCTGAAGCTTCATCTACCACCGGTCAGACTTCTGTAGTCCTGTAAAAAACCCCTTAAGTACTAAACTTAATAAGAATATGAATAACACATGAAGAGAATATATCTGCGTGTTCATGAATAATCCATACAGTCTGGCTCGGGTAAAGAAAACCATTCATCACACGGCCGAGAATTTCATACGCAGATGTTTTATTTTTCTCTTAAACTTTAACGCCAATGAGTTTAAAAAGAAGAGCTTTAATACAGTAGCTCAGAGTTTAACGGCATCAGAGCATCATTTCTTAACGATGTCGACAAACAGCATCCGTCTGACGTCACCGTTTGTTTACTTCTCTTTTTTTTTTTTTTTTTTTTTTCCCCCAGATGAGAAAGGAGGGAAGAAAAAGAAGAAGAAGCAGAAACTTCTCTTCAGCACCTCTATGGTTCACACGAAGTGACCGAGACCGCAGATCACGCTTATTACGCACTTTCACTTCTGTTCACTTTTCTCCTCTCTCCGTTCTGTCCTGTAGGGTGGTGTTTTTTTTTTTTTTTTTAAGCCGAGAGTCGTTAACAAACTGAAGTTAGACCCAGGATTAACACTTGGCTCTTATAGGCTGTAGAATTAAGGATCGTGACGTGTCGAGTCCGTCGCTTTAACACACGCTTTTTATTTCAGTTCAGCGATTTAAAATCTGATGTGGCAATAAAAAAAACATTTATAGTGTAAAACATCACGTTTATTTAGCAGCACATTTAAAATTAACTCAGTCATTTCGAGCGTAAAACGAACGTTCCCGGGGTTCAGCGACGGCGTCCCGGCGTTTTAAGACACGGCAGTCGACCAGCTGCTGATTAACTCGAACCTTCACGTCATCGCCGGACCCCCGGAGCGAACGCGCGCTCATGACGCACTGCTAATATCTGTCCATACGCAGTATGTAACGTTTCCTCCCCCTTCGGTCTTCCTCGTCTTTCTTTCCCTCTCCACAGGTCGATATAAAGCACTTTATATTTCTCACACGATCATCAGTATAAAACACGACACTTTGTTTTTTTACGCTTCTTCATCTGGTTCAGACATGTAATAAAGCCCGAGTTTGGGCTCCGATGTTTAACTGCAGGAATAGAGCAAGTGTGACGCTTCAGCGAAGTGCAGCGTGAATTTTTTTTTTTTTTTTTGATTCCTTCAGTGGGAATCTGTGATTTATAAACCCGTATCGATTGATTTAAAAAAAAAAAGAGAAAAATAAAGACTTATCTATCATTTCACTGGGTTTGTCCTCTTACTGACCTGCAAATGAAATGAATTCTAACGAGCGTCTTTGGTATCGTCTCGGTGTCCATGGCTCCTGTTTAGGGCTGGGCGATAAAACGATAACGATATGTATCGCGATAGACACATGATCGATATCAATAAAAAAAATTTTTTTTTTTTTTTTAAATTCGTCGGAAGGAAACTGGCTTCGAAGTAAGTTTGGTTGCATTAACAAAAGGCACTCAGTCTCTTATGAGTTTTCTGTCTTAATAACTGAGGGGATTAGAATCAGAGGAAGGTTAAGTTAAAAATAATTAAATGTAATTTTCTCCTGGTCCTTATTTTAAATGGGTCATAAATATCAATAATTACCGATAGATATAAAACTCTGATATCGTGATATGGCTGAAAACTATCGCCCAGCCCTGCTCCTGGTTATGGGGAATGAGAGAGTCTGTGCCGTGGAGATGAGGGCGACTCTCGTTTACGTTAAACACTCAGGAGCCGGTTCACGTGTGTGTTTAATGCAAAAGACAAACTCTACACTTGGTTATAAAATCCTTCCCTAATGTAGTGGATCAGTGTGAACAGGTCTGGTGTCTTTTTGTCTCATCAGTTAGAACTCATTTATTTATTCTCCTTATGAACCTGAAGCGAGATGACGTTTATTCCTGACAGTTTGTTTTCTCTACTAAATGTTTTTACTCGAGTCTATTACACACACACACACACACTCTAATCCTGTGAGGGAAAAAAAGTCTTCACACACATTTAGATAATGAAGAATCCACCACAGGGTTAATGGTACAATCTGTACTCTGGGTAAGTCTATATTTATGATCTGTACAGGAGACACGTATAAAGGTTCAGATTGGGTAAAGACTAAACTCGTGATCTTTCAGTTAATGAAGAAAAAAAGTGAAACGTTCTCAATAGTTTTTATTAATCATTTCATCTTGACATTTTTTTTTTATTATTTAAATTTCATATGTACAGTATTTATAGATTAGAACACTTTCAAAAACCTGACAGCTGCGTCTCCATGACAAGACAAAAAGGTACAGGTTTGTAAACTGGAGGAGACGAGCTGATGCATCTCTCACACACACACACACACACACACTCAAACTCTGTTCTCGAGTAAAGCCTTGAAGTCGGGTGAACAGACGAGTTTGTGTTTAATGTGGCCGAGTACAGTCATGTCTCCTCTCCTGCCCTCGCTGCTCACAGACACTAACTCCTACACACACACACACACACACACACACACACACACACACACAATTAATACAAGAAACACACATGTAATGTGTATAAGTTGTGGTGTGTGTGTGAGAATGAAAGACCTGGAAGAAGGCGCAGGATGTCCCCAGAGCCACATCCAGCGTGACGTTCCCCAACACGAGCTGCACTCGTCCGGACTTCCTCACCAACAAGCGGCCCACCAAACCCTCCTGCAGCTCCTTCAGATGGCAGCTGTTCTCCTCCTCGTCCTCCTCCTGCTGTCACACACACAAACTCTGATACTAGCCTAGTTTAATTCCACAGCACTGTTTATACTGTTTATGATGCAAGTTACTTTGTTCTCACTTGCCTTAAAGTAACCATAAACATAAAAAGCACACACACACACACACACCTGTCCTTCCGTCTTCTGCAGCACGTTCTGTCCGTCCTCTGACTGCACAGTGGTCTTAGTGGGTCGGGTGTCGCTGCTCGGAGGTTGTCCGGGCAGAGAATCGGGGAGCTGCATGAACAGAAGCTCCTCCTCTTTGCAGTGACTCCACGCCTGCAGCAGGTCAGGCAGGAAGTCGGGTTCAGGAAGGGGCGGCATCTTAAACATAGGCTCCGCCTTCTTAAACACCGGGACATCAGGAGGCTCCTGTTTGACTGAACAGAACCAAAAAAAAAAAAAAAGACATTACACTATTAAACCTTTACTAAACTCAGACATCTTAATATTTATTATTAAATACTTTATTCGACTAAAATAATTTTTATAACCTACGAGTCACTGAAGACTAAACGCTACATAGGACTTTACCCTTGTTGTAGGAAAATTCCATATATTTTAAAATACATTCCTCTTATGATCAGAGGTGAGGACGAGCTGCAGAAAAATATAAAGATCTAAACATTAACAGGTTTAAAATCTGTCCCGCTCGCTGCCTGTCCCACTCGCCGCCTGTCCTGCTCGTCTGTCGGTCTCACACACTCTCTGTCTGTCTCACCTGTAACAGCAGTGTCCGAGCTCTCCGTGTTCATCTTTTCATCCTCTGCATCCTTCTCCATTTTGACTCCCCCGAAGTCAGCATCTTCCTCAAACTCTTCTTTAAACACCCAGCCGGACACGACCAGGGGAAGCTGCACCGGACAGCAGCGTGCTTCGTTCCTCAGGTGCGGGTCATCCACAAACTGCGGAGCACACGAGGCATCATGGGTATCAGCAAACCAAATACATTTGTGACTAGAAATTCTTCCTGTCCAGTCTTAATCCAATACTTAATAGAGTTTATCTGGATCGGGTTGACGATTTAGTATAAATCTGGACTGTAAATCTGTTCTTCCACAATCTGTCTAATGAGAACTTAAACATCACTCACATTGTCTCTCTCCAGCTTACGCAGGATCTCTTTGGTCTCCTCTTCAGTCTCTCTATACTCCTTCTTAATGTTGATGATGGGGCAGGGGGCGCTGTTGGGGGTTTCCCTCGTGTCCTCATACACACCTGGAACGGCACGAGAGAGGAGAAAAAGCAACTCACCAATCTATAACCGAGGGTGCCAAAACTTTCATTATAAGGCCTAATGTAAAATGGGTAGGGCAATTACAGTGTCTGACCAATCTATCAGCAGCACTGCCGTTAGCCCCGCCCACATCTCCTGTGTATCTGGACCCATGAACATACCAAGCCCCCCACCCCCACCTCACCTCTCCTTTTGACTACCGCCTCCGCAGGTCCCTGCTCGAAGATGGAGTGGGACTGGATGACCTCTGGCCGGCCCCGCCCTCTGCCCCGCCCGTCTCGCTGTCGCCCGCGATCCGCATCCCTCCTCTCTCTCCTGGGTCCTTCGTTAACTTTTAACCTGAAGGGAAAACAGCAGCAAAGTGTAAATCTGCTTATTGAGAAATTAAGCTCATCATGAAACAGAACATAGTCCGTAGCAACCAACATAGCAACCGTTATTATCCTTGTACGTATACGTCACCGATATCTCAGGTCTTGTGCACCACTTACTCTTCTTTACTCTTGCGGCCGATGATGTTGGGCGTGAAGGTTTTCTGTGAGGTAAAAGTAGAGAGAAAGAGACAAAGAGGATATTACACTCCACATGAATATTTAATAGAAATAGAAAACCAATTATTATCCCAGAAGCACCTTCTTCACGCCTCCCAGTGTCAGGTCTCTGGAGCGAATGTTGGGAAGGCGTCCGGGTGTCCTGAGGTTCAGCATCGAGCCCAGACCTCCAGGACCAGACCTCGGGTTCGAGGAGGAGTCACCGGAGCCTGGGGTCGCCATCCTTACTCTGAAACACCATGAAAACGATCTCAAAATTCACATCAATGACCGTTTACAGCAGACATTACAGCTTATAACATGACCAACAGGACCAACGCTTGAAAACCTGAAGTATAGACTTTAATCGAACCGAATTTTCTACAGCATCTTATGAGGTGTTCAGAAAGCGTTATAGCTGATCGGTAGCTGCTACGATTTACATTTTATTACTATAATTATTAACAGATCCGTTTCTTGCTAAAATTGTAGATTATGAACATTTTCTTCAGACTCTCTGAACTGTTATTGGTGTAAATATCCACTACAAGCCTACATGATCCCCAACTCATGGAAATTTCCGTTCATTCTGCTCAAATAAAACACGCTTCAGTTTACCGTCTCTGTAACAAAACAAATTGTGCACATTTGCGAATTTATATCGGGTCACATTCTGACCTCACCATAGACTTGTTCCGTCTTACGCGTCGTCTTTGACCTTTCCAATATGGCGGACACGTTGACGTATAGCTTAGCATGCGCGGCTAAAGTCGGTATTAAACGCCTTTTTTCTATCTACACGCTGGATTAAATCAGACAAACGGGTTCACGCGTAAACGCTTCACTAACTACTGGACATTCGGTGCATTATATAAACCGTATATGACTTAATTCATGCACTTATTTTAGAAAGTAGGGAGAAATTCATCAGTACTCGTGACACTATAACTTTTTTAATACACGATATACACAGAACACGTGTTAGACTTTCTTTAGGTCGCTGTAGTGTGGAATAAAAACGTGTCGTTATTGTTGTTGTTAGTTAGTTTAAACACATGACACAGAAACACGTGGCTGATCAACCGGCTACATTATTAGCTGCTAATAAACATATTCAGTAACGTATTTACCCGCTTTCTCCTGAAGACTGATACCAAACGTGTCCAAACGCATTAAAGTTATTACAGTTAAAAGTTCTAAAGCAAATACAGTGATTACAATCAACACTGTGAGCAAATTTATAAGCCACGATTTAATGGGCGGGGTTTTGCAACCTTTAACCTCTGCGACGTCACTGGACAACTCAGCGATTTTAATCAAAAATATTTTATCGTTGAGTATTTTTAACTAGGCTGTAATAAAAATTGTACAATGTAGTGCTGTGGGTTACTAGGCTTATTTTTCTGAAATTTGATTTATGATAAATTCATTATTTTATAAAATGTCATAAAGCCGGGGCCCCCTGGCACCATCTCAGGGCCCCCAGTTTGAGAACCACTGGCCCCAGACTACATGTTCTGAGCAGGTGTTGTCAGTGAACAGGATGTAAAACTGTTGGCTAAGTTGCAGACACTCATGATGTACTCATGCTGATGATCTGGGAAACGTCTCTAACAGCAGTCACAATGTCATTGTTTGTGTCAAACAAGTTGTGATTTAGTTGTAACATTAAACAGGAGATCATGACTTACTCTGTGCTCAAAGTGATGCTCGCAGCTCCAGGGCTTTTCTCTGTGGGCGATGATGAACAATTCCAGGATTTTGTTGTTTTTTTTTTAAATCTATGTGTACTGTTTTATTGTTAACGTGTGTGTGTGGGGTGGGGGTGGGGGGGGGTTCGTGGCCTAATGGTTAGAGAGTTTGACTCGTAATCCTAAGATTGTGGGTTCGAGTCTCCAACTGCTCCCTGGGCGCTGCAGCATAAATGGCTGCCCACTGCTCTGGGTGTGTGTTCACTGTGTGTGTGTGTGTGTGTGTGTGTGTGTGTGTGTGTGTGTGTGTGTGTGTGTGTGTTCACTGCTGTGTGTGTGAACTTCGGATGGGTCAAATGCAGAGAACGAATTATGAGTATGGATCACCGTACTTAGCTGTATGTCACATCACGCACACACATTGTATTTTTTTTTTAAAAATCTGTGTGTACTGTTTTATTGTTAACATATGCATTACAATGTGTGTGCGTGTGTGTGCGCACGCGCGTGTGTGTGTTTGTGTGTGTGTTTGTGTGTGTGTGTGTGTAGGAAGCAGGATCTGTTGGGGGTGCTAAGGTGTACACACACCACAGGCCTGAAGGTTACTGTCAGGCTCAGGCTCCCATTGCTGCAGTGGTGCTCATGCACAGGCCTGCTGAGGTCAGTGGCACTTCACACACCCTTAACACACACTTCACACACACCTCACACACTAAAGCCTTCCCTGTTACTAAAATGCAGGCTTGGTAAGTCTGATATAAATAGCTTCACTACTGCACGAGTCATAAATCTGAATGCTGGTTTATTTAGCCATCAAAAATGAATGAGTGAAGTCTATTAATAATGAGTCGAGTCTGTACAGCAGATATCTGCTTGAGTCAGAGCTCCTATCAATGGATGTCAAGTGATGTAGAATTTTAGCCTTGAAAGATTTCAAATTGGTCTTTTTTTTATATAAACTTTTTTGTCTCATATAACTTCGCATTACGATTAAGATAACCATCTTCTAATCTGCCAAATACGGATAAAACTGGCAATGTCGGGGTCTTTGACGGACTGCAGTGTTTAAAAATATGCAGCATTGTACTGTAACTATAATTTATTCGAGTAGAATCCCTGAAAATTCTGTATAAATGGTTTTAATGTAATTCATTGACCATTATTTATGAGACAAAAAAAAAAACAAATTGCAGTTCCAAATCTGAACAGCAGGGGGCATAATATTTCATCTATATTATAAACTCTAAAGGTGTCTATTCTCAATACGAGGTCATAGTGAATACACACATTGTTGTTGTTGTTGTTGTTGTTGTTGTTGTTTTTTACAATTTATTATGTTCATTCTAAAACACACACATACTACAGATGTGGTAGATAGAGATTAGCCTGGAAAACAGCTAGATTATCTGGAAAACTTTCAACAAGAAAAAGTGCAATTCACTCTCTAACCATCCCTTAAAGTGTGCTTTAAGTTGTTCTTTACATTTCTTTTATTCTCCAAAGTGGAGGAAGAATTCCAACTCGTGTGTGTACGTCTACCTGACTCACTGTAGATTCCTGACACTAAATAGATATAAATATTGATTAGAGGCAGGGTCCCCGATTTTTGAGAAATGCTTCAGAAAACTGAGTCGGGCCGAAAAATAAACAAAAAACAAAACGAACGTGTAGCCAATGAGCAGAAAGGGGCGTGTCTTGTCGATATGGGCGGAGAGAGCGTTCAGTGCGCATGTGTGACATCAGCAGAAAGCGGTTTTAACATCGACATGGAGGATAAAAACAAAGAAAGAAAGAGAAGAAAGGCTTAAGATAAGGCAAGAAGTAGGACGTGTTAATATAGGATCAGCTTTCCAGCGCTGGAGAGAACTGAAGGAGCAGGAAGTTGGCCACATATTCACAGGTTGGAGTTTCCCGAGTCAATAACTCCTGAGCTAAACGCTGTTACTACACAAATAACACCTCTTTTCTATCGTAGTAATGTAGAGAGGCAGCTACAACCGCGTTTTGTGTAGTAACAGAGTTTAGCTCAGGAGTTATCGACTCGGGAAACTCCGACCTGTGAATATGTGGCCGACTTTACTTAAGACGCCGAGGCGCTTTTTTCCTTCTCGATAGGTGAGTAACGTTGGTTTTGCTTTGTTACACAGAACTAATATATGCCTTTGTCCTTTACATCATTATGCTTGTGTGGCATTTTTGCTTGTTTGTTTATCTACAATCGTATTGTTCTTCCCTTCAGCTATGATAAAGACACGTTTCTTTCCGTTAGTCACCTGGGTTACGTATGTATGTGTGGGCGGAGCCATCGATACAGGGGTGGGACCCATTTGGGTTAGGGGCGTGTTTGTTTTGGTGATTATAAATGTCAACATTGGCTTTCAAAAATCAGAGACACCACCTTTAATGTAGTAATTATCCTTGATTCTGTATTAGAGATGCTAATTAGTTGTCTCAGGTGACTAATGAAGAGTAGTTTAGAGAGTTTTTAGACATTTAGTACTCTTACTCCCTCACCTTACTCTTACTCTTACTCCGTCACCTTGTGAAGCTGTTTCAGGACACATTCACTGATAAAGATGTGAAAATGGTTATGGACTAGTTTCCTGTGCATAATTCCTGAGGATTTATGGTGATGGACAAAGTATAATATACAAGATAATATTTACATACTGTAAGTGAACAACGAGGAGGTTTGACCGATGAAAAGCGTCCGATCGGCAGCCGAATGAAGAGAAGGAGAGATTTTAAAGATTTAATATATATACTGTAAAGGAAGTATTTTCTGGAATCCTGGCTGTTCCGTGTGTGTGTGTGTGTGTTGTGTGTGTGTTGTGTACTGATCAGTGGGGTGTAAAATTGATGCTTATTTCCTTATAGTCCAGCACGGCCTGTGGTACTGGACCATATGGGACCATCTGGCTCCTCTCTCTTCCACACCTCCAGCTCTGGATAAAAACCCTGTTCCCCGGGAACTGAGGAGGAGGATGAGGATGAAGAGGAGGAGAAGGAGGATGTAATCAGGACACAATTCTAAATTGCACTGTAC